>NW_026876420.1:0-19419 GCF_032173495.1 Musca vetustissima | reverse complement strand
GTGTTATGTCTCGTCTACTGGTTGAGTTACGTATGCTGTTGGCAGTGGTGTTGGCCATCAAAAAATTCAGGCCATATATCGAGTTTATGCCATTTTCAGTTATCACCGACCACAGCAGTTTAAAATGGTTGATGTCACATCGTGATCTGAGCGGAAGGTTAGCGAGATGGAGCTTGCAGTTGCAAGCATTCTCTTTTGATATAGAGCACGGAAAAGGATATGATATGGAAGCCATTTCTCTAGATGTTGTCCCGGAATCACCCGCTTTTAAATCAGAAGGGTATTTAGATTTGGTGGCTAAGGTCGAGGAGAATGCTTCTCAACTTCCTGACTAAGGTATGTGGAGTCGTTTTTATGATGGTATCCCCCTGACCTAATTGGAATCACCCAAGCTTTTAAATCAGAAGGGTATTTAGATTTGGCCAAATCAGAATGTTCACAACGTTGATAGAAATTTGAGCGAACTAGTTGACGGTATCGCAACTAACGGGAAATTTAGACGCCGTCCACCACAAGCTTCTCATGGAGGTTTCCACTTTACGTAGAGTAAAAGAATATTTCTTTTGGCCAAATCAGAATGTTCATAAGCGTTTTTTCTCTCTCTACTTTACATTGGTAAATTGACAGTAGAGTTGAAAAACATTGCACCAGGTAGGAACAAGTACGAATTGTATAAAAGCAATAGGGGTGCTACAACAACAACAAATACGAAACGGTACCTCAAATTTTACTTCAAATGATAATAAATCATCGATATAAGCTTTTGGAGTAGTCCATGTAATGAAGTTTTTGGAATCGCTCATGGCCCTTTGGGCTAGGTTCTCGTTTATGAAATAAAATTGAAATATTATAATCTAATTATGGAAGGTCTTATTTGAGGAATTGATAATGGCAACTATTTTTAATATGGAATTCATATATCAATTTCAAATAAATTCCATAAAATTTTATGTATGTTGATTGGCATATTTTCAATACACAAAATATATTTTCTAAATCTGAACATTGCCTTCAAGATTTAACCATGGTTGTAGCAACTTATATTAATAAGTTTTAGAGGCAGGGGACTTCAAAATATTTGTAAGTATTGTTACGTTCTTTGATTTTACTTAATCCCGTGTAGACGTTGTTTTATTTCCCAATACAGTTCGTACTAAATAAAACGCGGGTTCTTTTCTTTATTGACACAACTTTACTTTACTTGACGGTTTCAATTCGCGATCTGATTCACAACTGACTGACTGCCTTGCCATTTCCCCTATTTATATGGGCCTTGCTTGTCGCTAAAGAAGTTTCTAGACGATCTGGTAACACCTAGATTACGTACAATCTACCAATGCAACAAACACATACAAACTTACATTGAGTGAACAATAACAACAACGCAGGCGAGGGAGTAACAAAGAAAGAGGAATTAAGCGATCATCAATGATGACGTTTAACAAGAATTGTACTTCAACAACAAAATAGACAATGAAAGAGGAAATGGAAGGATGTAGAAAAATCTATACAGTAGTAGTTGTTGTGAAGTTATTCGAATAAACTGCGTAGTAGAAATTTACGTTACAATTCAAATTCTTAAATTAACGGAATTCATCTAAATTAAGTTAAATCTAAAGTTATATTCGTAACATTGCCCCCCGCTTAAGGGAACCCCCCCCCCCCCCCCCATTTTTCAAGATTTTCAATGGGCTGGTAAATGAACACAAATGCTTGTTAAGGTTTGTAACTTTGCACATATATAATTGAAGATTTAAAAGAGAAGAAAAATAATTTACAAAAAAAAATTGTTATTGTTTTGTTGTTGTTTTTTGTAATTAAAGAAAAGTCCTTATTTTTGATGGCGGGCATGATAACTCCTCACTGGAACATCGGAATCCGAAAATTCCAACGGTGTTAGAGAGAGTACATGTCTGGCTCTCGTATGAACTACGATTATTGACTTCGCTCTAAAATTAACAAAATGGTGGACCTTTGAAAAAATATTTTTGGAAAATCGACAATTTTTTACCAAAAACCAAGTTAAAAAATAAGGAAGATCTTCACCGATTGGCTTTATCCTAGTTCATACGAGAGCTATACACTCCCAGAGAAACGTTGCAAAATTTGGAACCGATTGGATTATTAGTTTTTGAGTTATCGTGCACGCCATTCGCAAAAAAATGTTTAGAGAAAAACGCTTTTAAAGATTGAGAAGCCCTTCAGCCGTCACTTGATGCTGACACAATAAATCGGCTATATTTTCAAGAGTTCTTGAGGTTTTCACTTGAAATTTTGTAGAGACATTCTTTAATCAGTGTAGATTCGAATTATATCAACAAAAATTTTGACCCCGAGAATGGGGGGGGGTCCCCTTAAGCCTGTTCGTCCCGAATAGGCACAGTTCCCGTTCTGTAGGGGGTCAGCCGCTCCAAATGTACAACTTTCATCTTCGACCTGGGACTGTCGCTCCTCGTGACAATCTTGTAGGGTCCTTCCCAGTGCGTTTGCAATTTGGGACATAGTCCTTTTTTTCGTTGTGGATTGATCAATAGTACCAGTTGCCCTTCTTGAAACCCATCGGAATTTGCCGCTCTTCATGCGGTTGCTAACCATTCTTATTCGATGTCGAACTGCATCGTGGACTTTACTAAAAGAGTTTTGACTGCCTTCATCTTGGTTCACATCGTCGTTTGGGGTAGCACCGAATATCAAATCGCCAGGTAGCTTTAATTCATTTCCGAACAGAACTTTGGCGGGGGTCCGGGATGTGGATTCATGAATGGCCGATCTATAAGCCAGTAAAAACTTTGGAATATGCTCATCCCAGTCTCGTTGGCCACTGTCCACCACTTTCCGTAGATGTTCTTCCAGGGTGCGATTGAATCTTTCCACCATGCCATCTGATTGTGAATGTAGGGGCGTCGTTCTGGTTTTCTTGATTCCGTAGGAGTCACACATTTCCTTGAAGATCGCCGATTCAAAATTCCTACCTTGATCGGGGGGAACTTCAGATGGAACACCATAGCGACAAATCCAATTTTTGCTGGACACATCCACAATTGTCCTGGTTTCTTGATTTGGGATAGCATAAACCTCTGGCAATTTGCTGAAGTAATCCATGACCACTAAGACATACCGGTTCCCACAGTCGCTTATTGGAAACGGTCCAGCTACATCCACTGCGATTCTTGCAAAAGGGGCTCCTGAATTATACTGCTGCATGTAGCCTCGACTCTTCCGTGTTGGACCTTTAGCTCTTATGCACCTTTCACAATTGGCGATGCAGTCGGCAATGGATTTTTGACAGCCGACCCAGTAGAATCTCTGCTTTACCTTTTCAGCGGTCTTTGCTATGCCCGTTTCTATGCTTGCCCGTTTCTATGGCCGAAATTATTTTGCTCAGAATGGGATCCCCTCGTTGTTCCGTCGACCAATCTTCACCCGACTCAAACTGCAATAGTCGGACATCAACGATATTTTCTTTACACTCAGCCTTTGAGCAATGCCTGCATTCTACCTTGCATGGCCGACGAGACAGGGCATCAGCATTACCGTGTTTCCGCCTTTTCTGTGCTCGATTCTGAAGTCATAACTCTGGAGCCTCTCAATCCAACAGGCTAGTTGACCCTCCGGATTCTTAAACTGCAGCAACCATTGGAGAGCAGTGTGGTCGGTCCTCAGCAGAAAATGCAGGCCATATAGGTATTTGTGGTAGTGTTTAACGCTCTCAAGGACAGCAAGCAGCTCTCTCCTCGTCACACAGTAATTCCTCTCAGGCTTCGACAATGTCCGGCTGTAGTACCCGATGACTTTTTCCTGTCCGTCGATTTCCTGCGAAAGGACGCCACCGATGCCGCACGCACTTGCGTCTGTGTTCAGAGCAAACTTGCCGCCAGGTATAGGATATGCCAAAATGGGGGCTCTGCATAGCAGGTCTTTGAGCTTTCTGAATGCCCCTTCTTGGTCGTTGCCCAACTGAAACCTCTGGCCTTTTTGCGTCAAGCGGTGTAGACAGGCGGCGATGTTGGCAAAATTTGGGACAAATTGACGGTAGTAGGTGCAGAGACCCAGAAAGCTTCGCAGCTCTTGGAGATTTCGGGGCTGCGGCCAATCTCTGACGGCTTGAATTTTCTCATTATCCGTCGATATGCCCTCCGGCGTCACGTGGTGCTCCAGGAACTTCACCTCTCGTTGGAAGAGATTGCACTTCTTCGGGTTTAACTTTAGGCCTGAAGACGAAAGCTGGTGTAGAACATCCTTTAAGTTCTTGATGTGTTTGTCGAAGTTGCGTCCCATGACTATGATGTCATCCAGGTGTATGAGGCACGACTTCCACTACAGCCCTTTTAACACACGCTCCATCAGCCTTTCAAATGTAGCCAGGGCGTTCCAGAGTCCAAATGGCATGACATTGAACTGCCAGAGACCACCATTAACGCCAAACGCTTTTTTCTCCTTATCTTTCTCGTTGATCTCTACTTGCCAGTACCCACTCTGCAGGTCGAGGGTGGAGAAACATGACGTCCCGGCTAATGTGTCCAATATGTCGTCGATTCTTGGGAGCGGATAGCTGTCTTTCTTGGTGACATCATTCAACTTTCGGTAGTCCACACAAAATCGGGTGCTTCCGTCTTTCTTCTTGACCAAGACCACTGGGGAGCACCATGGACTTGACGATGGTTCTATTACACCACTCTTTTCCATTTTACTTATCAGCTTCTGGACCTCGTCTCTTTTTGCCAGGGGAACACTTCTTGGAGGCTGTTTAATGGGTCTCGCGTCTGCTGTATGGATTTCATGCTTCTCCACTGATGTTCTTCCTTGGTGCTCTTTTGTCAACGCAAAGGTAGAGGCATGTTTCCATAATAGCTGCTTAGCCTTGTTCCTCTCGGAAGGTGATAATTGGTGTGTCCACTCTTTTATGTAACCGTCGAGGTGCTTCTTCTCCATGGCTGCTGACTTTTCGGTGCTAGTTTCCAAATTAATTACAGCTTCAGCTGGTGTGCATTGTCCAACATCGGAAAATTGGCAAATTTGCTCTTGCTTGTTTGACAGGTTCAAAACTCTAACAGGAATCAATCCGTCCTCGTTGCTTTTCACCAGGGCATTCGCTATTAGGATTTTACTGTTTATGTTTTCTGCTGGTTCCACCACCCACAACTTCTCGGCTCCACAATCTCCATTCATTGGTACCCATATTATTGCTTCGGCACAGGGCGGTATTATCTCTGGATGGTCCGCAGTCAGACGTCTAATGGGTGTACTTTCATCGCAGCCCACGTTTAACGGAATTTCGACGTTAGACCAGGTCATCACACGCTCTTTCATATCCAGATTGATACCAAAGGCAAACATAAAATCTGCGCCTATTATCACTTCGTCTACGATATCGGCAACTATAAACTCGTAATTCTCCGATTTATTGGCAATAGTTAGTCTCAGGGTAATCTTGCTGTGTACTGCCGCGGGCTCCCCCGTTGCTGTGCGCAGTCTGACTCTATTAAGTTGCGTTATTTTTCCCTTTACCAGATCTGATCTTATGATGGACTTTGATGCGACAGTATCCAACGTCAGAACTCGCTTATCACCATTGATGTACCCAGTTGTTGTTAGGTTGTGACTTTTCTGTGGTACTATTGCTATGGAGATTGTGGGGCCATCGTCGATGGGAGCCAGTTCATGCCCCGCTGGACTGGCTCGATTTAGTTTAACGGTGACTCATTGGTGGACTGTTGAGCCATTCTTCTACCATCTTTCGTTGGAGGTGGTGACGATGACCTGGATCGTTTGCGCTTAGCTCTGCATTCGCGCGCAATATGACCTGCTGTATCGCAGTTGTAGCATCTAATCCTGGGCTTAGTCATCCCTACTAACTTTGTTTCTTCTATTACACATTTAATCTCAGGGTCACGTATGCCATTCACAAAGGTTTCGATTTTCATACGGTCCACCAATGAATGATTCTCTCCTGGATACGTCATTAGCACCAAACGTTCCACCTAAGCTGCAAAGTCTTGTAACGTCTCGTTTGCCCTCTGTACTCTTCCCCTTAATTCCATAAGGTAGATGTTTTGTTTATGTTCGCCACCGTACTTACGTTCCAGTGCAGCAATAACATCTTCATAGTTGTTTCTAGAAGCGACAGGAATACTCTGTATAACATCAGCAGCACTGCCCTTCTAGAAGCCACTGTCTCGAACTGTAACTTGAAAACATTGAATGACGTAAAGCCGTCGAATACAGGAGGTTTGATTTTTAGTGTGTTATCAGGAACTCGCACCGGACCACCTTTAATTTCCAGTTTCGACATTTTCTTCTCCAGATTCATAAGCCTGTGGTCGTGGGCCAGAAATTTCTCATCCACAGACAGAATCTTCTCGTCAACCGACTGCACTTTCTTATCCAACTCTTTAATTTGGATCTCCACGGTTTCCACTCTCCTTCCAATAACTTCTGTAATGTTCTCGAGTTTCTCGTTCATTCTACAATTATCTGCCTTTAGTTCATCTAACTTTCTGGAATTCTCTTCGAACATTCTGGAATTTTCCTTAAACATTTTAGCCAGCATTTCTGTTAAATCGTCACCCCTGGCTGCTACTGACGAGACTTCCCCACAGTTGGATTCGCCCATTTCCGATAATTCCACTTCATCGTTACTGTCAAACTCATATGTATCGATGTTCATACCATGGCGCTCGAACTCATCCAACAGGCGTTTTTGTAGTTCAGCCTTGTTGCCAGTAGAGGACAATTCCAATTTATTGAGCTCCTTCTTCAAGTCTTCCACTCGTAGATCCTTAAACTTCATCGTAGTATTATCGTAATCTCACTTCCGACACAAATTGTTACGTTCTTTGATTTTGCTTAATCCCGTGTAGACGTTGTTTTATTTCCCAATACAGTTCGTACTAAATAAAACGCGGGTTCTTTCTGATTACGAATATTACAATGATTTTATTGACACAACTTTACTTTACTTGACGGTTTCAATTCGCGATCTGATTCACCACTGACTGACAAAACACGACTGAGAGAATTGGAATAAATTATAAACAAAAGAAAAAATATGATGACAGGAGCCTTTCTTCCTGATTAAATGGATAAATTTCGTTCCTTTTTGATTTGACGCTTGAGGAAGATTGGTTGTGTGGCCCTGATTGGAGTGAAGAAAATACATCTTTTTTTTAAATTCCAATTCGAACTTTTTTATTGTGGAATATTGTTTTTGAATTTGAAAGACAACACAAAACAGCAATACAATACAAACAGAAACCAATTGAAGGTGCATGAAAATATTAAACATTTGAAAATTAATTTTGCTTAAAATAAAATTAAAAAGAAATATCAGGAGCCACAGCATCGCACATCCAATCCAACGAGGGAGAATCAGCACTTTATGGCATGACCAGTCCGGCATGCCCAGGTATCTTGCCAAAGCGACTACATACTTTGAACGCCGGACGGACAGACGGACGACCAGCTTCGAATTTAATATATTCCAAGGCTAATCTTGCTATAAAAAAATTGAACAAAATTTAAGGGTGAACAAGTGCATTTACTTTATATATATCAATTGTGGTTACCTGTTGTATTTTTCGTTCTAATTCGGGGTTGAGCTCAGGCCAGGATTAGGGACCACCAACATAGACAGCCTTTGAAGTGTGAAGGCAGACACGCCTTCGTTGCCTCTTTCTATATATTTGAAATATAAACAAAAAAGAAACAAGAAAATATAAAAAAATACTGGAATGTATTAAAAAAAGGCTACTATATACTTACGAACATACCATACGCGAGCTTTGGGGAAGATTACCCTGAAAATAGTGGAGAAAAAAAGATGGTAATTAATGATATGATTTTCTGTAAATAGATTGAAATGTATTTAGTGTGAAGAATATTTTAGGAGGGTGGTAGGGATGTGGTAAAGGAGAGGAAGGGGTAGGTCAGATTAGGGACACAAAAATGTGTCATGGCGAGAAGGAATCTCGGCGGGTGGGAGTTTCCTCGGCAGGTTAACCATCGGGGAACAACTGTTTCTATACTTATAGGTTGGTGTAGTTAAATTACAAGCATTATTTTTTAGTTATATTTTTTTTCTTCATTTTCTTTTTCTGGCATATTTCGGGTTTCCCAAAATTTCATTAATTCATTTCAATTAAAAGCCCGGTATGATTTATTTTTTTTTGTACAGCCGTATCGTTTATTGGTTGGCAAGAACCACCCCTCATCCGGCGAGCTTTAGCCGCGCAAAACGCCAGCATACCGGCAAAGCCAATCAACGAACATAAAATATAAACCTTTTCAAAACATCGGCAGTTACAAAATGGCGCCCAGAACGTGGGGCCCGAAATATGTCTTTAGTGTCAATAGTCCTTTTTATGACAATAATTAATGTCCTTTCCGTGTTCTTTAATGAGTCCCGTTTAGGTAATTTTGAGAGTCCCTGACGCGTTGCTACATCGAAGACACGGAAGGAAAACATCAATTATTTTTCATAAATTAAATATGGTAAGATTTCTTGGTCTAGTGGCTTAGTCGTTTGGTCTTTTATCTAGACTTCTAATTGCACTAGTCCCAAAAATTCTTGTCATATTTTATTCAACTCAATAGTTCATTTTAATTCCTATTGTTTCTTTAGTACTTAACAAATTCTTAAATTGTTTTTCACGGTCATTTGTGGAGTCCCGTCCAATCAAGCCATGAGAAGCTAGGAGACGCGCTGCTACACAAATGGACATGGAGAAGAATTTAAGTGTTTGGAAAATACTAATATAATTAACACATTAGTTTCTTTATTAATTCCAGTACCCGGAATTAGGTAGCTGACCGCAGATTTACCTGGGTGTTCCATCGGTCCTGCGACAATCGTGGCTTCAGACCAAGGGTCGTACTGTCATGGAACATTTTCAGCAAGGTCTGCACCAGTCGCCTATTTCATTATTTTGTATTTTATCTACCTTTTTTCATTCTTCTAACTTGATCGAGTAAAGTTTGTAGTTGAACTCACCTAAATACCTGGAAAATAAGAGAAATCCTTTATTAAGTGTTTTCTTTGATGGAAGCAGTAGTTTGACTTACTTACCTCTACCTTTATCCGTAATCCCACCACCTGACTTAACTTTTTTGATATCCATTGGAATTCCGTTTAATTTTTTTTTCTTTTTTGACATTCACATATAGAATCATTTTTTTTAGAGACTGTGAAAGTGAAAAAGTGTTAAATAATTTTTTTTTTTTGGCTTTTGCGTAAAAGTATTTTTAGCATATATTGCGTGTGCTATAGTGCAGATAGAAAGTGAATTCATATAGTATTTAATTAGCATATGAATTAGTGAGGTTTTCCTTTTACTTAATTTTGAATCTACGTAACTTTTTCAAGATGGTAAACACTAGGTCAACAGATAGAGATTCAGCCAGTAGGCCAATTCTAGGGCAGGGTAGCACAGTTACCACTACAATTGCTCCTACAGCTCCAACTGTGACCACGGCCACGTACGCTTTCCCCACTCCAGTGACAACAACTGTTGCAGCTAGTTCGTCAACTGCACCACCAATACCATCATGTTTTAGAGACGGTACCCATTCCCTTAATGCATCTTTTTGGTCGCATGGCAGTGTTCCATCGCCAGAGTACAGCATGCTCACAGGTTTGCAGCAGCAGCCACCTATTAGACCAAGCGAACCAGCCGTGAGTACGGGAGTCCGAGAAATCATCAATACAGCTGTGGATCTTGCAAGACGTCAGTTCCGTCAGGAAGAAGAGGAACGAATGAGAGTGTGGATACCCCAGATTGTGGAAGCCACGAGACGCTCTTTAGGGGTTTATGGCGATCAACCCCCGGCAACCATCCATCCAGCCAATTGTGGTTTGCCACCAGCGAATGGCCCCACGGAAGTCCGTCTACCTATGGATGTGGGATTTCCACCAACAAGGCGCTTGGCTTCTGATTCTGTGGTCCAACAACCTGTTCCAAATACAACCAACTCGTATTCGCCGTATCAACCAGAGCAAATGGCTCCAAGCTACTCACAAGCTCCATTACGAAGCAATCCGACAATCCCGAGTGCATATTCTGCAGGTATAGTTCCTCCACAGCCACCTCTGTTTGGGAATACGATTCCGGCTGGATTACTAGCGCAACCACCACCACCTGTACCGCATTTTTCCGAGCATCCACCAGCTCATAGAGGAGGGGTTCCACAGTTGGCACGACCGGAGCAGCAATCACAATCGGCATACAGGCTACCGAATCCTGGAAATATGGGAGTAAGGTCGGAAGTATACGATCCATATGGTCCCAGAGCTACAGCCAGTGCAAATTCCGAGGCTACCGGACGTCTGAATTTGGCCAAATGGGGAGTCAGTTTTGATGGCACCGATAAGACAATGAATGTCCAAGAATTTATATTTAGAGTTGGAGAGCTAAAACGTGATTACAATTGCCCTGAAGAGGAATTTATAACCAAATTCCACCAGATGTTGGACAAGCCAGCTTTGGATTGGTATTGGAACCACAGAAAATTTGTGCAGTTTAGATCCTGGAGCGAAATTGAATCGGCTCTATTAAATCAATTCCAGCGATATGAGAATGAGTTCCAAATTCAGACTCAAATTCTTAACCGACGTCAACAGCCCCAAGAATCTTTCGATGATTTCTACAATGCTGTAATAAAGTTAAGGACTCAGCAGAAATCCCCGTACCAGGAGCATGAGATGGTAGAAATCATGAGAGGTAACTTGAAGCCATCCTTAGCGCAAATGATTTTCTCCGCCCAAATTAGAGACTTAGGAGAATTCTACCGGCAAGTTAAAAGAGCTGAAAGCCTGATTGCCAGTCACAGACAGCAACAGCAAAGATATAATTTTCCACAGAGGGTGCATGAAATTGAGTACCAAGAAGAAGAATTCGAGGGAGACCTGCAAGTTGATGCGATGAACGCACAATCGAGATTTAAGTGTTGGAATTGTGGTGGGGAGGGTCATAGTTGGATGGACTGTAAAGCGCCACGTAAACTTTTTTGTTATAGGTGTGGTCATGATGGTGTTACGGTGCTAGATTGTCCAAAATGTCAGGGAAACAGGTCCCGGAACCCGCCTTACACTGGGCAGGCGAGGTCCACTCCAGTATAAGCCCAGAATCTCAAAGTGAATTTCTATTTAACTCTAATGTAACAATTCTAAAAAAGGAGGTACTACCAGAAAATCAAGTGAATTCACCAACCAAATTGCGAGAGTTGAAACCTCTTCATATTAGAGTTAAAGAATACAATGAGGCGAGGGAGAGAATTTTTGGTAAAAGTTCTAATAAAGTAAAGAAAGCCAGAGAGCGTTATAAGCGGAGGAAAAATCTTAGGCAGGAAATAGCATCGGCTACCCTATATGAGGGAGAGGATACCCGACTATACACCAAATTAGCTATCAACGGTCAGGAGGTGGAAGGGTTACTCGATAGTGGAGCTACCGTTTCATGCCTGGGGAAAAATTGTTTAGAATTTGTGGAAAAAGCAGGTTTGGCTATCAGTCAGTTCCATTCCTTTATAAGAACCGCCGATGGTAGCCCACACAAAATTGTGGGAAAGGTAAGAGCCCCTGTGAAATTTAACAAACAAGAACATGTAGTCACATTCTATTTGGTACCTTCTCTGAGTAGGAAACTATTTCTCGGTGTGGACTTCATGAGGTCTTTCCAAATGTTTGCTCAGGTTGACGGTTTGTCTCTCCACCAAGTGAGTCTTTGTGGGAAGCCAACGAGATCGAGGATGTAAAAACCCATACCTTGTCTGAAGAGCAACAGATACGGTTGCAATTCGTGAAAGACAAGTTCCCGTGCTTTACCAAGTATGGCCTGGGAAAAACAAATGCTGAGGTCCATTCAATCGACACTCGTGATGCAGTCCCGGTGAAGGATCGTCATTACCCGGTGTCGCCAGCTGTGCAGAAACTGATGTATGCGGAATTGGATAGAATGCTTGATCTGGGAGTCATTGAGGAAAGCGAGAGTCCATGGAGTCACCCGGTAACTCTAGTCCGAAAGGGCGAAAAGAATCGGTTATGCCTGGATGCTCGTAAACTCAACGCGCTTACAGTCAAGGATGCCTATCCATTGCCGCATATTGAGGGACTACTCAGTCGGTTGGGGGACACATATTTTATATCCAGTGTCGGCCTGAAGGATGCGTTCTGGCGAATCCCATTGGACCCATCTAGTAGAGAGAAAACAGCTTTCACAGTTCCTGGGAGACCACTTTATCATTTTACGGTCATGCCTTTTGGTCTGTGTAACGCAGCCCAAAGGTTATGCCGTTTAATGGATAAAGTGATTCCCAGTGCACTTCGTGATAGAGTTTTCGTCTACCTAGATGATCTTTTGGTGGTTTCGCCAGACTTCGACACTCACCTGGTACTGTTGGAGCGAGTGGCAGATTGTTTGGCGAAAGCAGGACTCACTATTAATGTTAACAAGTCGAAGTTCTGCTTCAAAGAGCTCCGATACTTGGGATACATTGTTGGAGGGGGCAAACTAAAACCTGATCCGGCAAAGGTGGAAACCATAGTGGGGTTCACAGTCCCAAAGTCAGTAAAACAGGTGAGAAGTTTTATGGGTACAGCAGGGTGGTATCGGAGGTTTATTGCCGACTTTGCCACCATTGCTGCCCCCATCTTCGAGACCCTAAAGAAGGGGAAAGTGTTCGCCTTCTCAGAGGAGGCCAGAAAAGCCTTTGAACGGCTAAAACAGGCTTTAATAAGCAGTCCGGTGCTCACACATCCAGATTTTTCGAAGCATTTTTACGTTCAGTGCGACGCCTCAGATTTAGGTATAGGGGCAGTACTTTTTCAAAAGGATGATGACGGGGGAGAACACCCAATTGCGTATTTTTAGCAGAAGCTGACTTCCGCTCAGAGGAACTATTCGGTAACTGAAAGAGAGTGTTTGGCAGTGGTGTTGGCCATCAAAAAATTCAGGCCATATATCGAGTTTATGCCATTTTCAGTTATCACCGACCACAGCAGTTTAAAATGGTTGATGTCACATCGTGATCTGAGCGGAAGGTTAGCGAGATGGAGCTTGCAGTTGCAAGCATTCTCTTTTGATATAGAGCACCGGAAGGGAACCCAAAATGTTGTCCCGGATACCTTATCGAGATATGATATGGAAGCCATTTCTCTAGATGTGGAGTCTTTGATTGACCTGGAATCACCCGCTTTTAAATCAGAAGGGTATTTAGATTTGGTGGCTAAGGTCGAGGAGAATGCTTCTCAACTTCCTGACCTGAAGGTAGTAGATAATTTGGTGTATAAGCGAACTCGTTTTTATGATGGTATCCCCCTGCTGAACTAACGGGAAAGATAATTGAGAACGCCCATTGTCCACCACAAGCTTCTCATGGAGGTTTCCATAAGACTTTACGTAGAGTAAAAGAATATTTCTTTTGGCCAAATCAGAATGTTCAAGTACTAAAACGTTGATAGAAATTTGAGTAGTTGACGGCGCAAAGATATTTAGACGCCGTAATACATTTAGGCGTACTTTACACTACGAATCTTGATCACGAATCATAAGCGTTTTTTCTCTCTCTCATTGGTAAATTGACAGTAGAGTTGAAAAACATTGCACCAGGTAGGAACAAGTACGAATTGTGTAAAAGCAATAGGGGTGCTACAACAACAACAAATACGAAACGGTACCTCAAATTTTACTTCAAATGATAATAAATCATCGATATAAGCTTTTGGAGTAGTCCATGTAATGAAGTTTTTGGAATCGCTCATGGCCCTTTGGGCTAGGTTCTCGTTTATGAAATAAAATTGAAATATTATAATCTAATTATGGAAGGTCTTATTTGAGGAATTGATAATGGCAACTATTTTTAATATGGAATTCATATATCAATTTCAAATAAATTCCATAAAATTTTATGTATGTTGATTGGCATATTTTCAATACACAAAATATATTTTCTAAATCTGAACATTGCCTTCAAGATTTAACCATGGTTGTAGCAACTTATATTAATAAGTTTTAGAGGCAGGGGACTTCAAAATATTTGTAAGTATTGTTACGTTCTTTGATTTTACTTAATCCCGTGTAGACGTTGTTTTATTTCCCAATACAGTTCGTACTAAATAAAACGCGGGTTCTTTTCTTTATTGACACAACTTTACTTTACTTGACGGTTTCAATTCGCGATCTGATTCACAACTGACTGACTGCCTTGCCATTTCCCCTATTTATATGGGCCTTGCTTGTCGCTAAAGAAGTTTCTAGACGATCTGGTAACACCTAGATTACGTACAATCTACCAATGCAACAAACACATACAAACTTACATTGAGTGAACAATAACAACAACGCAGGCGAGGGAGTAACAAAGAAAGAGGAATTAAGCGATCATCAATGATGACGTTTAACAAGAATTGTACTTCAACAACAAAATAGACAATGAAAGAGGAAATGGAAGGATGTAGAAAAATCTATACAGTAGTAGTTGTTGTGAAGTTATTCGAATAAACTGCGTAGTAGAAATTTACGTTACAATTCAAATTCTTAAATTAACGGAATTCATCTAAATTAAGTTAAATCTAAAGTTATATTCGTAACATTGCCCCCCGCTTAAGGGAACCCCCCCCCCCCATTTTTCAAGATTTTCAATGGGCTGGTAAATGAACACAAATGCTTGTTAAGGTTTGTAACTTTGCACATATATAATTGAAGATTTAAAAGAGAAGAAAAATAATTTACAAAAAAAAATTGTTATTGTTTTGTTGTTGTTTTTTGTAATTAAAGAAAAGTCCTTATTTTTGATGGCGGGCATGATAACTCCTCACTGGAACATCGGAATCCGAAAATTCCAACGGTGTTAGAGAGAGTACATGTCTGGCTCTCGTATGAACTACGATTATTGACTTCGCTCTAAAATTAACAAAATGGTGGACCTTTGAAAAAATATTTTTGGAAAATCGACAATTTTTTACCAAAAACCAAGTTAAAAAATAAGGAAGATCTTCACCGATTGGCTTTATCCTAGTTCATACGAGAGCTATACACTCCCAGAGAAACGTTGCAAAATTTGGAACCGATTGGATTATTAGTTTTTGAGTTATCGTGCACGCCATTCGCAAAAAAATGTTTAGAGAAAAACGCTTTTAAAGATTGAGAAGCCCTTCAGCCGTCACTTGATGCTGACACAATAAATCGGCTATATTTTCAAGAGTTCTTGAGGTTTTCACTTGAAATTTTGTAGAGACATTCTTTAATCAGTGTAGATTCGAATTATATCAACAAAAATTTTGACCCCGAGAATGGGGGGGGGGTCCCCTTAAGCCTGTTCGTCCCGAATAGGCACAGTTCCCGTTCTGTAGGGGGTCAGCCGCTCCAAATGTACAACTTTCATCTTCGACCTGGGACTGTCGCTCCTCGTGACAATCTTGTAGGGTCCTTCCCAGTGCGTTTGCAATTTGGGACATAGTCCTTTTTTTCGTTGTGGATTGATCAATAGTACCAGTTGCCCTTCTTGAAACCCATCGGAATTTGCCGCTCTTCATGCGGTTGCTAACCATTCTTATTCGATGTCGAACTGCATCGTGGACTTTACTAAAAGAGTTTTGACTGCCTTCATCTTGGTTCACATCGTCGTTTGGGGTAGCACCGAATATCAAATCGCCAGGTAGCTTTAATTCATTTCCGAACAGAACTTTGGCGGGGGTCCGGGATGTGGATTCATGAATGGCCGATCTATAAGCCAGTAAAAACTTTGGAATATGCTCATCCCAGTCTCGTTGGCCACTGTCCACCACTTTCCGTAGATGTTCTTCCAGGGTGCGATTGAATCTTTCCACCATGCCATCTGATTGTGAATGTAGGGGCGTCGTTCTGGTTTTCTTGATTCCGTAGGAGTCACACATTTCCTTGAAGATCGCCGATTCAAAATTCCTACCTTGATCGGGGTGAACTTCAGATGGAACACCATAGCGACAAATCCAATTTTTGCTGGACACATCCACAATTGTCCTGGTTTCTTGATTTGGGATAGCATAAACCTCTGGCAATTTGCTGAAGTAATCCATGACCACTAAGACATACCGGTTCCCACAGTCGCTTATTGGAAACGGTCCAGCTACATCCACTGCGATTCTTGCAAAAGGGGCTCCTGAATTATACTGCTGCATGTAGCCTCGACTCTTCCGTGTTGGACCTTTAGCTCTTATGCACCTTTCACAATTGGCGATGCAGTCGGCAATGGATTTTTGACAGCCGACCCAGTAGAATCTCTGCTTTACCTTTTCAGCGGTCTTTGCTATGCCCGTTTCTATGCTTGCCCGTTTCTATGGCCGAAATTATTTTGCTCAGAATGGGATCCCCTCGTTGTTCCGTCGACCAATCTTCACCCGACTCAAACTGCAATAGTCGGACATCAACGATATTTTCTTTACACTCAGCCTTTGAGCAATGCCTGCATTCTACCTTGCATGGCCGACGAGACAGGGCATCAGCATTACCGTGTTTCCGCCTTTTCTGTGCTCGATTCTGAAGTCATAACTCTGGAGCCTCTCAATCCAACAGGCTAGTTGACCCTCCGGATTCTTAAACTGCAGCAACCATTGGAGAGCAGTGTGGTCGGTCCTCAGCAGAAAATGCAGGCCATATAGGTATTTGTGGTAGTGTTTAACGCTCTCAAGGACAGCAAGCAGCTCTCTCCTCGTCACACAGTAATTCCTCTCAGGCTTCGACAATGTCCGGCTGTAGTACCCGATGACTTTTTCCTGTCCGTCGATTTCCTGCGAAAGGACGCCACCGATGCCGCACGCACTTGCGTCTGTGTTCAGAGCAAACTTGCCGCCAGGTATAGGATATGCCAAAATGGGGGCTCTGCATAGCAGGTCTTTGAGCTTTCTGAATGCCCCTTCTTGGTCGTTGCCCAACTGAAACCTCTGGCCTTTTTGCGTCAAGCGGTGTAGACAGGCGGCGATGTTGGCAAAATTTGGGACAAATTGACGGTAGTAGGTGCAGAGACCCAGAAAGCTTCGCAGCTCTTGGAGATTTCGGGGCTGCGGCCAATCTCTGACGGCTTGAATTTTCTCATTATCCGTCGATATGCCCTCCGGCGTCACGTGGTGCTCCAGGAACTTCACCTCTCGTTGGAAGAGATTGCACTTCTTCGGGTTTAACTTTAGGCCTGAAGACGAAAGCTGGTGTAGAACATCCTTTAAGTTCTTGATGTGTTTGTCGAAGTTGCGTCCCATGACTATGATGTCATCCAGGTGTATGAGGCACGACTTCCACTACAGCCCTTTTAACACACGCTCCATCAGCCTTTCAAATGTAGCCAGGGCGTTCCAGAGTCCAAATGGCATGACATTGAACTGCCAGAGACCACCATTAACGCCAAACGCTTTTTTCTCCTTATCTTTCTCGTTGATCTCTACTTGCCAGTACCCACTCTGCAGGTCGAGGGTGGAGAAACATGACGTCCCGGCTAATGTGTCCAATATGTCGTCGATTCTTGGGAGCGGATAGCTGTCTTTCTTGGTGACATCATTCAACTTTCGGTAGTCCACACAAAATCGGGTGCTTCCGTCTTTCTTCTTGACCAAGACCACTGGGGAGCACCATGGACTTGACGATGGTTCTATTACACCACTCTTTTCCATTTTACTTATCAGCTTCTGGACCTCGTCTCTTTTTGCCAGGGGAACACTTCTTGGAGGCTGTTTAATGGGTCTCGCGTCTGCTGTATGGATTTCATGCTTCTCCACTGATGTTCTTCCTTGGTGCTCTTTTGTCAACGCAAAGGTAGAGGCATGTTTCCATAATAGCTGCTTAGCCTTGTTCCTCTCGGAAGGTGATAATTAGTGTGTCCACTCTTTTATGTAACCGTCGAGGTGCTTCTTCTCCATGGCTGCTGACTTTTCGGTGCTAGTTTCCAAATTAATTACAGCTTCAGCTGGTGCAATAACGGAATTTCGACGTTAGACCAGGTCATCACACGCTCTTTCATATCCAGATTGATACCAAAGGCAAACATAAAATCTGCGCCTGTTATCACTTCGTCTACGATATAGGCAACTATAAACTCGTAATTCTCCGATTTATTGGCAATAGTTAGTCTCAGGGTAATCTTGCTGTGTACTGCCGCGGGCTCCCCCGTTGCTGTGCGCAGTCTGACTCTATTAAGTTGCGTTATTTTTCCCTTTACCAGATCTGATCTTATGATGGACTTTGATGCGACAGTATCCAACGTCAGAACTCGCTTATCACCATTGATGTACCCAGTTGTTGTTAGGTTGTGACTTTTCTGTGGTACTATTGCTATGGAGATTGTGGGGCCATCGTCGATGGGAGCCAGTTCATGCCCCGCTGGACTGGCTCGATTTAGGTTAACGGTGACTCATTGGTGGACTGTTGAGCCATTCTTCTACCATCTTTCGTTGGAGGTGGTGACGATGACCTGGATCGTTTGCGCTTAGCTCTGCATTCGCGCGCAATATGACCTGCTTTATCGCAGTTGTAGCATTTAATCCTGGGCTTTGGTGACGCATATGTTGCACATTTAATCTCAGGGTCACGTATGCCATTCACAAAGGTTTCGATTTTCATACGGTCCACCAATGGGTGATTCTCTCCTGGATACGTCATTAGCACCAAACGTTCCACCTCATCTGCAAAGTCTTGTAACGTCTCGTTCGCCCTCTGTACTCTTCCCTCATTCATAAGGTAGATGTTTTTTTGTTTATGTTCGCCACCGTACTTACGTTCCAGTGCAGCAATAACATCTTCATAGTTGTTTCTAGAAGCGACAGGAATACTCTGTATAACATCAGCAGCACTGCCCTTCTAGAAGCCACTGTCTCGAACTGTAACTTGAAAACATTGAATGACGTAAAGCCGTCGAATACAGGAGGTTTGATTTTTAGTGTGTTATCAGGAACTCGCACCGGACCACCTTTAATTTCCAGTTTCGACATTTTCTTCTCCAGATTCATAATCCTGTGGTCGTGGGCCAGAAATTTCTCATCCACAGACAGAATCTTCTCGTCAACCGACTGCACTTTCTTATCCAACTCTTTAATTTGGACCTCCACGGTTTCCACTTTCCTTCCAATAACTTCTGTAATGTTCTCGAGTTTCTCGTTCATTCTACAATTATCTGCCTTTAGTTCATCTAACTTTCTGGAATTCTCTTCGAACATTCTGGAATTTTCCTTAAACATTTTAGCCAGCATTTCTGTTAAATCGTCACCCCGCTGCTACTGACTAGACTTCCCCACAGTTGGATTCGCCCATTTCCGATAATTCCACTTCATCGTTACTGTCAAACTCATATATGTATCGATGTTCATACCATGGCGCTCGAACTGATCCAACAGGCGTTTTTGTAGTTCAGCCTTGTTGCCAGTAGAGGACAATTCCAATTTATTGAGCTCCTTCTTCAAGTCTT
>NW_026876419.1:0-19596 GCF_032173495.1 Musca vetustissima | reverse complement strand
CCTAACCTGGTGGTAGAGGTGGGCGGAGGTAGTTGGGTACTTTGAAGTCCGATTATGTTACAACTCTTTTCTGAATACACACCGTGTGTCTTTTTGTTGTTGTCGTTGTGTTAGCTACATTGTTAGCTACTTATTGACAATAATTGACTTTAAGCTAATTTGTACAGTGGTTAGAAAATGTAAATTAAGATGTGGTATTAAATATTTTGTTTTTTTTTTATATTAAGGTTAATATGCTTAGTAATAGAAGCCAGTTTCAATAGAAATGAATTCGATTCCAACCAAATTAAAATATAATTAGATTCTAGCAACTCAATAATAAAATGGTAGGAAACCGAAAAACATATCTGCCTAAATGAAAACTCTGCAGGCACAGGTTTACCTGAAATTGTAAGAAATCTCGATATGTATATAAAATATCTTCATAGACTAAGAAGGTGCTGCTAAATTGTTCTGCCTAAAACTATTTCAGATACCTAAACTTGATCGGAGCTTCCAGGAGAAAATGACGCGTGACGAGTAGAAAAATGTCTGAAATCCTCAAAATACAGTTATATGGAGTCTAAATTCAGCGGGGACGAGCCCGTACTCCCCATATTACAAAAACTTGGGAGGTATTGTGATTGATAGTTTCTGGTAGGCAGATTTGCTACCCAATTAGAATTCAAAATACAAAATTAGAGCAAATTTAGTTGGAAAGTGTACAAAAATCTTTTATATCGAAAAATGGGAGGTATCGTTATAAGGGTGCTATCCCGAAACTTTGTTCAATATTGATAATTTCTAGTATGGAGATTTGCTGTTGAGAACTCAAAGTACCAAATTTCAATTGAAAAAGTCCCTATGTTCCCCAAATTTCGAATATTTGAAGGTACCGATATATGGGGGCTATACCACAATAAATTATTCCTTATTTTATAACAAACATCCTAGGTGCAACATAAATATATGGACAAAATATCAAAGCTCCGTTTTAAATACGGCAAACTCCACCCAAATTTCAAATGGCTGTCTATAATGGTTAAATATAAATTTTTGGCAAAAATTTTTCTAATTCTTCAGCCTCTTCGATTGAAAATGCCGCAAAATCCTTCAAAATATCAAAAATGAGGCTATATCAAAAAGTGGACCAACAAAGCTCTATTTTAAATACTACAATCTTCATCGTGACTGGAATGGACAGACAGATTTAAAGGGTTAAATGGAAATAAAATTTTACTCCGATCCAATCTGGGGTCTCTGGCAAATATATCGACATGTTGGAAACAGAATGAAATATATATCGTGGTAACTAGAGCCTATCGTACATGCTCTCCTGAAGCCGTCAGTACAACAGGCACCTTGAGTGATTTTGGAGAACATTGTGGTATATTATGATAATCAAAATATCCTGACCCCGAAACAATTCCAAAGGCACAGTATCATTGGACAATACTTTATCTATGGGCTTAATTAGGTTATGTTCCGATTCATGTTTTGTTTTTAGGTCATAGTTTTTTTTTGGATTGAGTGGATTTGAAATTTTCTATGTTTTAATTTTTGTTTTTTCAATGTGGGAGTACACATATTCTATTCTATTCGGCCCCACAATCTAATTTCATTCTCCCAAGTATTTTTGTAAATTATTATTTTTCTACCGCACTCCTATGTGATCCACCCTTATACATTTGTTTAGACACAATATTTTAGCATATTTCTGTTATGGCCCAAAAATATTCGCCATAAACCCGTGTGCACTTTGTTCGATAAACTTGAAGTATCTGAAACGTCTGTCGATCTATGTAGATCTCTACGAACTATGTATGTCTGTACTATACAAATGTAAACAAATACTCGAATAGTGTTGACTGTGTTGTTGTTTTTGTGTTTCTTGTTGTTGTGGTCGTTCAAAATGAGTACGTCGAAAAAATAAATAAAACGAAAGAGAATCAAATTTATTTTGTTGTTAAATAAATGACACTATGGTATTATTTAATTATTTTTTAAATATTTATTTTGTTTATTTTTTTACTCTTTTTCTTGCACCACACACCTGGGTAAACAACAAAATTATGTGTCGAAAAAATTCACTTTTTCTTTAGCTAATATTTTGTTGCAAATTTGTATATATTAATTTTATTTTAATGTTTGTCGTTGGTTGTTTTTCCGTAAAAATATGTATAAAAATTTAAAAATAATCTCCAACAGCCAGCAAATTGACTTTGACTAGAATCGCGTTTTTTTTTTTTTTTTTTTTTTTGTTCGTTGCCGCCTTCGAATTTGTCTTTTTTAACCGTAACGCTCGCTCGCCGCATGCAAATAAACTAAGAAAAAAAGTTTCGAATAGTTCATCGTTTGGTGGCAATTTCTTAGAGCGTTTTCTTTTTGCACAGAAAGTTCAAACACAACGCTATGGAAACGAAACGACACACAATAGCAAAACTTTTCGCCTGATAAAGCTCTGGCAAAAGCTTTGTGCCAATGTGTGGTGACATTAGAAGATATTCGTTGATTTTGAAAATATATTTGAATGTGGCCACAGACAAGAAGACATTAACTGGCATTAATCTTGTAGGGCAGATCGGTTATTTCCTGATTGATATGGTTACCATCTTGAGATGATTTTACCAAGTTTATTTACAAAAAAATTGAAATAATAATTGATTAATAATAATAATTGAAATAATTTATGGAATAATAATTCAGATGGAAATTGAACAGTCATACAAGAAAATTAAAACAAACAAAAAATGCGAAATATGAAAAACAGAGGATTGGTGCAACTTAAAGAACCCCCATTTCCAATAAGATTATAAAAATATTACTGGCGCCGCTTACATGAAAATCTTCAGCGACATCAGGTAAGTCAAAATGTAAATAAACTGTTATGCGAGGGAAGTTGTTTAAGGTAGAAGGTAAAATAGTGAAGAAAGTTTATCTTACAATTCTTCGAACCAAGTTTCCCGAACACGTGGAGAAAAGTGCATATCTCGAGGGAGAGTAACTGTTTCAACAAGTTGGATATCCTAGACACACCTCAAATATTGGTTGTCTAACGAAAAATTATTATTGCTCAAATGGCCAGCGTAAAACTGGGATCTTAATCTTATCGAAAATTTATGCGCGATTAGAAGAACAGACTTGTAAAAAGGGCATAGATTCTGAACAAAATATTAAAAATTACTTAACATTTTTAATATTTATTTTTTTATATGTGCAAAAGTGTCTGAGTTGATTATTTTTAATTTAATTAATTTATTATATATTTTTATATTGTACTAGAGGGCCCTGCAAACGTTTTCTTACATAGCAATATTGTTGATGTATAATTCACATAACGATAGCCCAATATTATGTTACTTTTTTTACAATTACAATTGCTTGTAATTGAGCAGATAGTGTCCGTACCAAATATTATTAATATTTGCACATATTTTGGGGTACCGCCCATATAACGGTAGCAATAAACATTCCATATTTTGAAGATCTTGGGCACGGTTTTCAAAAGAATTTCTTTTATAGGTGATACATATTGAGCAGAAAATCTCTCTACTTAAAATTATCAATATTGGCCCAAGTATTTGGGTAATTCCATAATATGTTCAATACGAATAGGTAACATCGGACGGAGGTTTTGGTATAACCTTCAAATTAGATATTATGCTATTTTTGTCTAATATTGTTGGTTTTTTTTGTTGGTTGTTCTCTTTACAGCTGAGCTAAATGATAGATTTTTAAAAAGAAAATATCTCGTATATTAGTTTTCTATGTGATACAAATTTTTGGTTATAAGTTCTAAGATATAGAAAAACGATTAGGTATATACAGAAGATTGAAGAAGAAGAAAGAAGATACAGATATATAGACATATATAGATATAGATATATATTTTTAATATTTAATATGTAGTATAAAAATACATAACCAATACTAAAACATTTATATTACGATCTCTTTGTATAGTCGCGTGAGGAGTGGTCAGGGGGTGCACTATCATAAACAAAGTCATGTTTCGGAAACTATTAAAGTTGAAAACTAATGATTAAGAACAAACTAATGAGATATGATTAGTTCATATCAAGATTTTCCTCTGTCCAAATTAAGAGTTATCCATTTCGTAAATAAAATTCATATAACATCTTTTTCGCGATATATCTTCCTTATTATAAAGTATGAACGTTGGTATTATGTGTGACGACGGTCACCAATTCAACGTTATTTGTTATTGAATAATAGACGGTGTCACATGCCACACAACTCGAGCGAATATGGTTTTATTGCAAGAGACTTTTGTCGTCATGGCAATATCAACTGGCTACCAAGATCATCCGAATTTATGAGGCTACGCGTAAGACCGTGTTTATGCAGATAAATCTTCAACTCTTGAACACTTAAAACCCAATATTCGCATTTCAGGTAGAGCCGATAAAAGTTAGATATTTGAAATCTGGGGACTAAACAGAAGGGACTGGCCAAGGTTTATTCATAAGGTTAACAGGCAGGCGAATTCATGCCTTAGCCTTCTCTTGCTGTCATCATTTTAATCGCGAAATACCAACCAGAACAGGATAAAAACTCGTAATATCTTTCAGGAAAACGTAATGATAGTAATGTGCACATATATGTTGGTTCGAATAAAAATATTTTTTGGTCTGTTCCCCTACTGCAAGAATCTACTAGATTTTATTTTTTTTTCGATATCAAATTCGTTATCGTAGTAAAAAGTAGTAGATTCTTGCAGTACGGGAACAGGCCATTTGTTTATTTATTCTTCAAATAATAAATTTGACAGTCAACGAAGACTACGAATTCGCCTCCCTGTTAACCTTATGAATAAACCTTGGCCAGTCCCTTCTGTTTAAATCGCCGAATTGACTATAATTTAGTATTTTGAATTGAATTTGAATTGGGTGTAAATTTTTCGTACCAAAAATCATTATTGATATAGGTTTCGGAGTAGGCCCCACATAAACGGATCCCCATTATTTGGTAGCTTGGGGTTTTTAGCACGCTTTTCAACCAAATTGGTTATTCTTCAAATTTAATTAAGGTATACCATAGTTTAAGGACTATAATGTTTAATGTTATTCTGATATTAAATACTGCCAAGAAATTAATTATTTAGTTTTTTCTTATGTTTGATTCATTTTATTTGGTTTCCAAAATCTGATTTCAGATTTCTAATTAGTGACCAAAGATCTACAAAAAGCGTTCAAAAAAATTCAACTTTTTAAAAAATTTAACGCCGATTTCGATCCACCCTATTAATTGTCTATGCTTTTCTTGCAGAATCGTTATCAGCGTCCTCAAAACCGTTATACTGCTCTAATTATGGCCAAAATATGGGCCCGTAGTGATTTGGCAAATTATAGCTGACATACCGCCTGCATGCAAGTCCAAAAAGATAAAGATAAAAAAGATATATCATATATATTATTTTATTATGTGTTTTATTTACGATTACTTTTGAAACCACGAAATGAATAACCCTGTAAAAGGTTTGCAATTAAGGAACCTCCATTTAAATATTAAATATTGTGTGTATTACTCAATTACATTAAATACTATAATATTTCAATGCATACTTTTTGGCGATCATTTTATTTTGTTTAACATTGTTTATCTATAGCATTTTTTTAGGACCAAACGATTTAAAAAATTGTGCCAAGTTTTTTATCTGAGTAAGAAAATAACATAATAATATTCTATACATACACTAGATGTCGTAAATGAGAAAAGTAATTTTGTTTTACTCACATACGGTCATGCCAATACATATTAATAATTACTATTAATATTACAATATAACTAAGTCCTATTGTACTTTCACACAAAATACGATCCATTATATATGGGCAACAATATTTAAAATTAAAATTGAAAATGTGTGTTTTCTGGAAATTCTTCATTGGTAAAGCGTAAAATCATTCCAAAATTAAACTTCAACAATCATGTTATACCTATGGTAGAGTACGAGTGATGCAAATGTGGTATACCCATTGGTTTTCTGATTGTCAAATTTTTATTATTTATCCGAAATTTAGCCATTAATATGCTGCATGTGTCTTGTGCTGGCTTTATTTTCATGCAGACTCTACCCTGCAAGCATTTGGAAGTGAGTTTCTCACGCCCTCGCCTATAAGTCACATCCGCGTCACTTCTTTCCTGATAAAAGACGACAGTTTGTTTATTTACAATAACAACATTTTTGTTGTCCACTTTATATCGTTTTGGGGTTACTTTTGAGTGATGTTTAGGAGGATAAAAAGAAACATTTACAAGAGAAGACATATGAATGAACTCAGTTATTTTAAGATTTTCAAAGTGATTGATACGCGGAAAAGAAAAAAGTGACGAAAATAAAATATAATTTTTTAAATCAAATGGGTGTGTGTAGTCAAATGTGTTTTTTTATTATTTGTTCAGGAGCGTAATTAAAATAAATTTTAAAAGCACAATAATATAAAAATAAACATTAAAGAAATAATATATGAAGAAGAATTTAGTTAATGTTGTGAATTATTTGATTAATTTTTAATGTGAAAATGTTAAAATATGGATTATACATGCATATGGATATAATATGGATATAAATGCGGAAGTAACTTCACCAAGTTACGCAGAAGTTACTTCTTGGAAGTGACGCGGACGTGGTTCATTTCTTCCCGAAGGAGGTGACTTCCGCGATAAAAATGCGATAATCTTCCGCGATAGTTTTTCACTTCCGCGATAGTTTTTGCTTGCAGGGTATGTATACCACATTACCTGTAATTGTGTTCACTGTAGAAATATCTAATGTTTATACCCTTCACCACATTGTGGTACAGGTATTATGACTTTGTGCATATGTTTGTAACAGGCTAAAGGAAAGGAGATAGACACATGGTTGCTTTTGAGAATTGCATAGAATCACTTTGTAAGTCGATTTATGCATGTCCGTCCGTCCATGTTAAATAGTAAACCAAGTACAGGTCGCATTTATCGTCTAAATTGTATGAAATTTCGCATAGGCCATTTATTTGGCCCAAGGACGAACCCTATTCAAATTGGGAAAAATCGGTTCAGATTTAGATATAGCTCCCATGTATATTTTCGTCCGACTTAATCTAAATGTTGGACCAAAGTCCCTATATATCTTTCGATTTGCACGAAATTTGGCACAGCGTAATGAATTAGGTCTAGACTGATGTGTGTTAAGTTTCCTGAATATCGGTTCAGATTTAGATATAGCTCCCATGTGGCCGATATGCACAAACCGTACTGAAATTAGTATTACCTAACCTGTGACAAGTTTCGATGAAATCAGTTTATATTTTGATATAACTTTTATATATATTTTCGTCCGATTTTAAGTAAATGGTGCACCATGATTTACATAATTTATCAGAATGACATGTTTATGCATCCAATTTCATTTTAATGGTTGAATATGTTGAATATACCCGAAGTGGTGATGGGTATCATATAATCGGCCCCGTCCAACTTTACTTGTTTTTTCCTTAATTTGTGACTATGTTGTGCAATAATGTGCACTATTACACAACATATCCCAATTCGGGTGAAAAACGAGCCCATAAACTCCAAATTTCGAATAAATGTCGGCAACTTTAAATGGAGGATATTGAATTCGGTTAAAAATGTATCAGAAATGTTGATCAATATTGTTATGTTTTAGTAGGAAGATGTGTCACCCAATGAAAACTCAGAATTCTAAAATAAATCTTCTCGTTTCAACAAGTGCTAACAATCTGAAAAATACCGAAAATTTTCAATTCCAAATATCCTAAAAGTAGCAAAAATATTTGTGCAATATTCCAAAGCTCTATCTTCAATTTCGAGCCCTGTCGTGATTTCAACATGTACCTTCATGCATAAATTGAATTCTGATCATGAAAATATGGGGAATATTACAAATTTTTTTTTAACAGCTAAAGCCGAGGTTCGCCCCTTTGTAACTCGGGGATTAATAAAGTATATGAGGAAAATTGAAATGTTTTGGGTTTGTTGATTGGTCATTACAAACTTTTCATGATATTGACTACCAAAGTTTTATGTAAAAACATGGGTGACTAAGCCGCTCATTTCACGGCCTTCGTACCAAAGTAAAAGTAGAAGTGAAATAGAAGACATTGCCTTGAGGGGACGCAAAGCCTCCTGAATACTTTCGTTAGACGTAAACTTAGGAAATGTTTGCAGAGTACACCCAAAAATGCAGCATAACTGAGTCACAGAATACAGAACGAGTTAAAAGAACTAATTGGAGAATACATCCAGAAGTCTATTGTTGAAGAAGTGAAAAGTGCTGCATTCCTTTCGTTTTTTGGCGGATGAAACTATATATTAGTATGGGGAAAAAGAAATCCATTATTTTTTCGGCAGATGGCTGTACTGATAGATTTATCGTAAAGTATCGATCAAACAATTTCAGAAGTATGCTCGTTGGAAGGGTGACATTTCGCAATAAAAAAAAATATTTTGCTGATTTTATTTAATGCATTCAGTTATGAGTTACAGGGTGTGAAAAATGGAAGGAGAAAATTCGGTACATTTTAGAGTTTTTCTTTGACAAAGGCGAACATGCAGGCAAAGTGCCTAAAATTGTGAATGGTGTTTATGGTTCCGATACTGTAACAGCCACTTATGTGCAATTTTGATTTGTTGATTCCGTTCAGGAATTTTTAATGTTAAAGATGCACTTCGCACTGGTAAACCGGTCGTTGGAAATGTCGATAAAATCGGAGAAATGATCTAAGTTGACCGGCATGTTAGCAGTCGTAACATCGACCGGGACCTAAAAAAATAAAATATCAAAATAATAGATTTCAGTAGTGTTGGCGGTTTATTTGAGATTCCATTTTGTATTTTGTTTTTTCAAAATAGTCAGGCTTAATCCCAGTTTGTTGTTTTTATAACAAAAAACAACTATTTATTAGTGAGGAATGTATGGAGTTGTTCGCCGAGTGGTAAGGCAGGGAAGACTATAGTTTGGGATCACGCCACTGATCCTCATCAGTTCCCTTAGTTTTTTATTGGGATATTCACCCCAGAAGCTATTTATTGCTTCTATACAAAAAACATTTCATAGCCAAATTTCCTTTGTAACAAAGCGAAGTACTTTGCTGACCAACGAAATCAACTGAGAATTTCTGTGGTACTTCACTTCGAGGTTAACAAGGCATTTACAAACAACAACAGCATTTACAAACACACAACGAATTGTTGGTGTCGCTAGTATACAGCTACATCAAATTGATGTACTACAAATTGAGTCCGCAGTGACGTGTGTTAAGTTTTGTTGAAATCGGTTCAGATGTAGACATAGCTCCCACACATATTTTCGTCCGATTTTGTGTAAATGGTGCAGTAAAGCCCCTATATTACTTTCGATTTGCACCAAATTTTGCATAGCGTACTGAATTGAGTCTAGAGTGATGTGTGTGATGTTTCGTGAAATCGGTTCAGATTTCGATTTAGCTACCATATATAGTTTCGACCGATTTTATGTAAATGTTGCACTAAAAACATTAAATATTTCTCCGATAGCGATAGAACTTTGCACATGGTACTTTTCACCCAGTGGGAAACAAAAATACCTAATTATAGCTGATTAGTTAAAAATGAAGAAAAGCCTTAAAATACCGAATTTTGAGTACCGCTATAGGGGGCTACTGTAAAATATTGGCCGATATATCTCATTTCCATTATCAAAAATCCCAGAAGTAACATTAATATATGTGCTGAATTTCTATCTTCAATACTGCCAGCTTTAGTTTTTTACAGGAGTGTAGTTACATCCGTTTGATTTTTTTAATTAGATCGCTGTTTTTGATGTTATATGTCTAAAAATTTTTGTGAGCATGTAGTTTGATTAGACGAACAATAATCAAACAAAAAGTCAATTTCGATGTTTTCTGTAGTTACGTCAGTTTGCATCTATGATGACGATATATAGGATCTCCTGCGAATATTTCGAGGTTTGCAAACAAAATGACAAATTTAATATACACTCCACTTTATGGTGAAGGGTATATTTAATTCGATTGTCTACATTAAAAAGTATTCGAATTCTAATCCCATTTTTGAGAATAAATGTTTTTTCCGATCTCTTTTTTGAGATCACACCTCTTCAGTCAAATAGAATGAGAAATACTTTTGTAAAACATATTCTACTTCTATTTCAACAGTTTCTGCGTATTTTTCGTCATTCTCATGAACTGTTATCAAAATACCAAAAGACAAGATTTTTTGTCCTCCAAATATTCTACAAAAAAAAACAAAAAAAATTTGATAAAAACCAAAGTCATGAAATCGATATTCGCACGTTTTTGTCCATTCCCACTTTTACCGATCCTTGCTTACGAAATCCATGTTTTATATTTTAACGTGCTGCCTTTTTTGATTTATATATATACTAGCGTGACTCGTGACGCTTTGCCGCCCCTGCTGAAGTTATCAAATTAAAATTTAGATATCATCAATTAGTATGCATCCTATATACTGCTGCAATATATACTAAATTTAATTTTGAAATTAGGTATACCCTGGTATTTTTACATGCTCGCATTAACACTACAAGAGAGTGTGAAATGTCCCTGTTGTAGTAGTTGTATAGTAGTTATTAAGTAATTCGCTGTTTTCTGTAATGGTGGTAATTTTTGTTTTTTTGAAACACAGTCGCAAAGTAACAACAATTGAAAACTTATTATGTCTATAGTTTTTATCAATTTTACAGAATCGATCACCTCCAGCTGTGACCTCCCCCACAAAATGGTATTTAAAAAACAAAAATAGTGGTATATCTGAATTTATTTTATCCCAGTCTCTGAATTTTTCCAGATGATAAAACGATTTATAATTAAAATGCACACTACTCACTTCAATGCTATTTTTTGTTTGTTTGATTTTGTTCAAAATAAACTTGTTTTCAAAAACTGACAAAAATGGAAAATTATAATGTCAACCATTTTTTTTTTCTTTTAATTTTACACAATTTTTATTTCAAAATATCCTCATCGGATGATGAGTATTTGTATCCATGTTACTCAACCATATTTTCAAGCCGCTACTAAATGTTCTATATATGTATGTACACTCTTTAAGATGTATGAATACTCCTCAGTTTTATCTAACCTATGTTACTTCTATGGGAACGCTTGACTTACTATAAACATTTTACTAAAATCTGTTTAGTGGTTTTTCAGTCCACAAACAATAAGTTTTCTTTTTTCTGTGTATAGATTTAATTGCAATGAGGTGTGCATTTTCCCTTGTCCGCGGTCATGTTGTGTGGATGATGCGTATTTAAACTCACGTTACTCAGCAATAGTTTAATGTCGGTATCTATTACCGTACTTAAGATATACACAAATTACACGTTAATAATTTTTGAAGTATGATCACGTTCGATGTTACAACACCGCATCTTCGGGAAATCTTAGAAGTTGATATAGCATATGTTATTCCCAAGGCATGTTATCACGTTCTGTGAAAATCTCAGTAAAATCTTTTCAGCATTTTTAGAGTCTACAAAAAAATATATATTTTAAATTTTCAGTATTCAGATATTTAAAATGCAGTAAAAAGTGCATTTCCGTTGATCGTACCATGCTCATTTTTGTATGGATGGTGTATATTCACACCTTCGTCATTCAGGCTAATTTTGATGTTCAGAAATTTTGAGGTATGTTTACTATTGATGCTATAACTCCGCATCCACGCGGAATTTAAAACGTTTATATAGCCTATGTTACTTTCAGGGCATGCCCGATGTATACAGTGTAAATCTTATTAAGATCTGTTCAGCGGTTTTGGCGTCTATCGGTAACATACAAACAAACAAAATTTTTTTCCATTTTATATATATAGATTTACAACAACAACAATTTATGATATTAATGTTTATACAAATTATTTTACTGCTACATTTTTGTTGATGTTTGTCTTGTTTTCAATTATACTCATTTATTCTCTTTGATTTGCTATAATTACAGTTTCCCTCAATTTGCTATGGAACACTCAATTTGTTATGAAACACTCACTTTATGTTTTACAATAACAAATCAATATTAAGTTATTTGTAATTTCTCTTTGTCTCATTTTGTTCCCGTTAACTCGGTTTCCTTGCATTGTAACATTCATTCAATAATGATGTTATTACGATTTTTAAGACATTCTGCGAAATACCAAATCAATGTCGAAGTGATGTCGATGCGAAGTGATGTCGACAAAGAAACGACGACGACATACGGAATAGGGGTGAATAAAGGCATTAAAATAAATACCCGCTAGTTTTACTGGGGTTTATTGGTAGAAGGAAATAAATTAATATTTTATAAATAATATTATAATGAAAGAACGGCTGATTTGACGTTAAACGTCTGTCAAGGCTTCTTTTATATAAATAATAATAAAAAGTTGGCGAATTTAACGGAAAACGTCTTTTCAGCCTCTTGTTTATAAACTAATAAAAATACCTCCAAGCAGAACCATCTCATGCTCATCCCCTCTTATTACACTATGTATTTACTTTTCTCACTGGTAATGCACAGATTGTTTTTACAGTATCAATGAACATGTCTTTTAGCAACTGCATAGAGATCTAAAATTCTCCCACATGGTATTTTGTTATTTGAACTCAAACAGGAACATATATTAAAAATCTATCTTACGTTAACAAAATAGAATCCCGTTTCTAATAAATTGTGTAAAGTAGATTATTAAAACAAATGTAAAATTTAAAAATATAAAAAATATTTTTATTCGTGTGACTTTTGAAACAGTTAATTATGTTATTGATTTTTTTTTTAACAAAAACAATTAAAGCTAATTCAAATTCATTTTTTCTTCATTAAAAAAGGATATACATATTTTTTCCATTTAGCTGCTCGAATATTATTAACAATTTAGGGCAAATATTTATACATATCAAGAGTTTTCTGATTACAAATGAGATGACATTTTTAAACTACTCTAAAGTTACATAACACGCATGTGTATGTATGTATGACTACAAGTATAATAACGGATGTATTAATTTTAAATAAGACATTCATAAATAAATAGGAAACAGTAATAGAAATGGACGATCCAGTGGATTTTGTTTGTCCATGTGTTCGTTATCTGTTTGAGCTTCGGTTCACAATTGACCAGAATTTTGTGTGAATATTTGTTTTTCAATTTGCATCAGGCCGATCTGAAAAATCTTATTAACTTAAATACACATGTTAAGGCGTTCTGTGCCAAGTGGCTAGGCATTATCCAGCCCTCATTTAGTAATACGTTCTTCGACGTTCATTTCGAATACTGACACACAAGCAGCAGGCAATAAACGACAGTATAAGCTGAAAAGAAATACAAAAAAAAATTAATCAATATGAATATAATAGATTTTATTTTTATATATTAGAGAAAAAATATTTGATTATTCATCTTAAAATTTTACTTTTTTGCCAAAAATGTATTATATAGGTAAATGCTTTGACATATGTGATGTTGCTTGCTTCATAAGGATGCTTTTTTTGTTGGCTCTCAAAAGAGTTGTGGATTTGTCGAGCAATTTACTTTTGAATATATTCTGCATTAAGTTGTGTAAATAGTTGCATTTTTTGAAAATAGTTTCAAAATATCAAATCAGTACAAGAGTAGGTTTGTTGTAATCGATGATGCATCAACATCGGATTACACTTTGGCATCATCGTATTTCATTTGGCAACTCTATTCCAATCCATGTCTATCAAATGCAACAATGCAATATTATTGGATTCTCGTATTAATTACTGATAAGGGAAAATAAAACAAAAACCCGAACTCTAGGCAAATGAACAAGCTCTGGTTAGTGCTATCTCAATATTCGAATTTATTGAAATAATACATGGTAATTGCTAAATCAAATTTGAGTTTGGTAATTACTAATTGGTGTTATTTTAATTTATAGAAATATTTTGGAGAACTTTTCAGACTCAACATTCCCATTTGCGTATAAATTTTGAGAAACAATCGTAACACCAGAGAAACAAGAGTGAAGTCAATTCCATAGTTTTGGATTCCCATATTATTTGTGCATCATAATAATTAAAATTGTTCCTACTGTTGAACTGATCGGAAGTTCCAAAAAACTTAAATGTTTTATTGATAATTTAAAACTTTCGAATATTATATGATATTATATCCCCAAAGTATATAACAAGAAAAGACAAATTAAATAGGCCCTACGATCCATCGGGCCATATTTTTAAGAATATAAAAGGCTCAGGCCGGGTCTAACTTTTTATGTCATCCACAATGCGGTAAGCATTTGAAATATTTAAAATCATAAATTCTTATGTCAACATATTGTCACATAAATTCCAGGTTATAAATATCTGAATAGTGTGAGACAACAGAAATTCCAAACTATAGAAAAACAGGTTGCAAAATTCGGTCAGAACATTCAAAACGCCGACAAAAGAGGAACATGGACCGATATTGAAATCTTCTTGCAAAGAAGATGTTTTACAACGAGGAACCCGAAATGTGGAAGCTAACTCGGTTGGCAAACGACTAAAACCATAACAAGTAAAAAAGTTCGACCCGCCAGTTACACTCAATTTGATTGAAAATCGTGTCCAACATACCAAATAATAGGGGTACCCCTATATGGAGCGTGTCCAAAATACCGAATATTAGGGGTACCGCTATATGGGAGCTACCCTGAAACTTGGGTCAATATTAATAATCTTTGGTACGGAGATGTGATATACCATGATAAACCAAAATGAAAAATTACAGCCAATTCGGTTGGAAAACGAGTCTAAAATCTTCAAAATACCCAAAGTACCGCTATATGGGGCCTACACCAAAACGTGGACAGATATATGCCATTTACTAGTAATGTCTGTACAAAATTTCATAGCTCTATCTTAAATATTGCGATCTCTATCGTCATTTCAACAGACGGACATGTGCAAATCGACATAGAATATTATTCTGATAAAGCATATACATATGGGCAATATTGCCAATTTTTTAATATTCCATTTTCAAAAAATCAGCTTTTTTGTTTTTGTGGCACATCAATGATTTTTGGTACACATATAGAGAAACATGTTCTGACTCCGAAACCGTTCGCGATCAAATTTTTGGTTGATGCGCGCAAAAGTTATCGAGGTTTTAATTTTGGGCATAAGAAAAAATCTTAAAATTGCTCCGTTTATTATATTGACCAAAAACGTTGATATAGATCTTCCTCCGTAAAATAAGAATATGAATATATTAAAATAATCGCGATAACACACGCACATCTTCGCGAAATATGAGAAAAATAAGAAAATATAGCAGATTACATCAATATTTTCATTATATTAATGACATACACACACCAAAAAATTAATTTAAAAATATCTACATAATCTAAACACCATGATGAATCAAATGATATCAAAATCACTCTAGTCCGTGTAGCGGTTTCTAAATCACAGCGACAACAAAAGAATATATTGAGGAAAAATATTTGTTTTGGTTCGAAAAAATAATGTCATCACATTTATTTTTTTAATTTTAGACAAGAAATTACAGAAAAAATGTTGGGGTTATTCTGCTATTTTACCCGAATTTCGCCGAAAAATTGGCGTATTATGTCAAGACCCTTCCGATAAATCTTGGGGTTCTATAAATAGGTATAAATCTTAAAATAAAATAATATTATGAAATATTTATTTTAAATTGCGTCTAAATCGCGTAAATCATTTGATGCGCATGCGGTTTCCAGGAAGTACTGATGTTTATCTTCCACTCCATATATATTTTGCGAAATTTCATTTGACGGCTAAGATGTGCCACATGTTGCAATGAAGTACCCAAAAACTCGTAAAACGCGATTAATTTGCGATATTTTTGAAATAATTGGGTACATCTCTCTTTCGGCTGAAGTTTTTAAAGTTCTCTTTTCGAAAAAGATCAAAATCCGCATGAGGACATTTATTGAAGCGGAAATGATCCACAGAAAACGCAAATAAATCCGCGATATTTTCCAAAACATTTTTTGCCAAATTTCGTGTTTTTGGAAGGCCAGTTCCCGTCGTTCTAGTGGATGGATTTTCACGAAGAAGATTTTATATCATCCGAAACGTAAAAAACCTTATTGATCGCGAGTACCCATATCATTCAGTTGACAGATCTAAAAATTTGGCCCGAAAAATAGGTTTTTTATAAATTGGATCGCACAAAATTTTCACCATCGGATGAGTATTACTCTGAAGCTGTGCATAATACATACACAAAATATATATCAAATTACTCAGATTCGCGACTACAATAATCTTACAATCGATTTTTAGAAATTCCTGTTTGCGTATTAAAGCTAGAAGTAAAATTAAAAAAAAACACTCAAAATCGAGCTTCAAAATGTCAGCATCATTTAAAGATAGATTCAGTTCAATATTAATAATCTTTGGTACGGAGATGTGATATACCATGATAAACCAAAATGAAAAATTACAGCCAATTCGGTTGGAAAACGAGTCTAAAATCTTCAAAATACCCAAAGTACCGCTATATGGGGCCTACACCAAAACGTGGACAGATATATGCCATTTACTAGTAATGTCTGTACAAAATTTCATAGCTCTATCTTAAATATTGCGATCTCTATCGTCATTTCAACAGACGGACATGTGCAAATCGACATAGAATATTATTCTGATAAAGCATATACATATGGGCAATATTGCCAATTTTTTAATATTCCATTTTCAAAAAATCAGCTTTTTTGTTTTTGTGGCACATCAATGATTTTTGGTACACATATAGAGAAACATGTTCTGACTCCGAAACCGTTCGCGATCAAATTTTTGGTTGATGCGCGCAAAAGTTATCGAGGTTTTAATTTTGGGCATAAGAAAAAATCTTAAAATTGCTCCGTTTATTATATTGACCAAAAACGTTGATATAGATCTTCCTCCGTAAAATAAGAATATGAATATATTAAAATAATCGCGATAACACACGCACATCTTCGCGAAATATGAGAAAAATAAGAAAATATAGCAGATTACATCAATATTTTCATTATATTAATGACATACACACACCAAAAAATTAATTTAAAAATATCTACATAATCTAAACACCATGATGAATCAAATGATATCAAAATCACTCTAGTCCGTGTAGCGGTTTCTAAATCACAGCGACAACAAAAGAATATATTGAGGAAAAATATTTGTTTTGGTTCGAAAAAATAATGTCATCACATTTATTTTTTTAATTTTAGACAAGAAATTACAGAAAAAATGTTGGGGTTATTCTGCTATTTTACCCGAATTTCGCCGAAAAATTGGCGTATTATGTCAAGACCCTTCCGATAAATCTTGGGGTTCTATAAATAGGTATAAATCTTAAAATAAAATAATATTATGAAATATTTATTTTAAATTGCGTCTAAATCGCGTAAATCATTTGATGCGCATGCGGTTTCCAGGAAGTACTGATGTTTATCTTCCACTCCATATATATTTTGCGAAATTTCATTTGACGGCTAAGATGTGCCACATGTTGCAATGAAGTACCCAAAAACTCGTAAAACGCGATTAATTTGCGATATTTTTGAAATAATTGGGTACATCTCTCTTTCGGCTGAAGTTTTTAAAGTTCTCTTTTCGAAAAAGATCAAAATCCGCATGAGGACATTTATTGAAGCGGAAATGATCCACAGAAAACGCAAATAAATCCGCGATATTTTCCAAAACATTTTTTGCCAAATTTCGTGTTTTTGGAAGGCCAGTTCCCGTCGTTCTAGTGGATGGATTTTCACGAAGAAGATTTTATATCATCCGAAACGTAAAAAACCTTATTGATCGCGAGTACCCATATCATTCAGTTGACAGATCTAAAAATTTGGCCCGAAAAATAGGTTTTTTATAAATTGGATCGCACAAAATTTTCACCATCGGATGAGTATTACTCTGAAGCTGTGCATAATACATACACAAAATATATATCAAATTACTCAGATTCGCGACTACAATAATCTTACAATCGATTTTTAGAAATTCCTGTTTGCGTATTAAAGCTAGAAGTAAAATTAAAAAAAACACTCAAAATCGAGCTTCAAAATGTCAGCATCATTTAAAGATAGATTCAGTTAAAATTTTGAAAAATGATACATAAGGGGCGTAGTCCCCATTTTGTTGGCTTCTAGTTTTACTTTGACACGAAGACCATGAAATGAGTGGCTTAATCACAAAGAGATAGAGAACATAAAAAAATGGTTCGCCTCAACCTGTTTTTACACATTTTTTTACATTAAAGTAGACACAGCTTCCACCAAAATAAAGTTTGGTGGTCAATACCATGAACAGTTTGAAACGCATAAAAAGTGGCGGGAATTTTACATGGAGGTTTCGTTTTTGTCTCGACCATCTCACTATGGTTTTTTTACGTTTATTTTGGCGTAAACTCTAATTTTAAAGCTATTGAATTGAAATTTGGGTTGTATACATTTTTTATGCTCCCAAGATGACCTACCAATTTTCATATGATTTGGGGCACTATTTCATATAGCTGCTATATAGCCGATCTGGCCGATTTGTCCCGACTTTTTTGTTTATAAAGCTATTGAATTGAAATTTGGTTTGTATACATTTTTTATGCTCCCAAGATGACCTACCAATTTTCATATGATTTGGGGCACTATTTCATATAGCCGATCGGCCGATTTTTCCCGACTTTTTTGTTTTTAAAGCTATTGAAGTGAAATTTGGTTTGTATACATTTTTATGCTCCTAAGATGACCTACCAATTTTCATATGATTTGGGGCACTATTTCATATTGCTGCATATAACAAAATGTTTTTTCCTTACTTCGGCTATATTTCCATTACTGACTGATTTATTCAAAACAAAGGCCATGTCTCTGTCGTTGAATATTTTGGCTGAAACCGTAGCAGCAATGATATAGCATATTTTGTGAAGAAACTTCGGAGGCTAATTTCCTTTTTAGCCTAGGTCCAGCATGTTCATAATTTAATTTTGGGCGACCTATTTTGTTTGGGAAAAAACATACTGCTCATCCATTACTATAATTATAATTTTACGGTTGAACTTTGGCAAATGCTTTTTTATATAACTATCAAAATCTTTAACTTGTTTCGATATCAAACGCATTTGGTCTTCATTTAAACTGATATTATTGATATTCTGTAACACATATTTCATAAGTGAATCTTCTGAGCGATTTTTGCTGCTCCAAATTTCAATAAGCGCTGCATGGGCAAACACATGTTTATCAGTAAAAAACACGAGGCACAAAAAAGGCTAGTTACCCATTAATTAACACACTTTTGTTAATAACTTGGCATTTACACCTTTTTGCAATGCTTTGCCATTCACAAGTTACACTCCACGGAACAAAACTACAATGTATAGATTTTATACAAAGTTATACATAAACAAAACATTTCACAGTATTACAACAACAGACAAATATGACAAAAAGAGCATCTCGTCTTAATTTTACATACCTGCACTAACGTTTTCCATAATTACACATTTTAATTGTTTCAATTTTGTCAAATTACAAGCACTCGAACTTAGCTGATTTTTACCGCCAGTTGTACCAAAACAATGTGACTTTCAAACTGC
>NW_026876418.1:0-19568 GCF_032173495.1 Musca vetustissima | reverse complement strand
CTTAAGGGAAGATTGGAAGAATTGATTTGCAAGAACGAGTTAAAAATGCTGGTGAACTGTATCTTTTGTAACTTGGTGGTCGGGATTGTCCTCGACCACCACCTTCAGTAGGTAAATTATCATATTCACATTTCATGTCGTAGCAATTGGAAGAAGGGTATTATATAGATGAGATGAGGAATATAAACATATAACACACCACGACTTTAATGTTAGGACCCATAAAAATGTGATTCACATTTGCTGGCAACCTTGTCTGACTTTAGTGGCTCAAGCTCATTTTCATGCTTTGAAAATGATGTAGCTTCCTATAGACAAATGAGGACTTCAGCCAGGTTATCCATTCCCGGAACATGCCGGGTTTGGTGAAATAACTTTCGATATAAAGCAGTCAATATCGGTGATATAAAATTGCCTAGGTCGTTGGAATATCCGAAGGACTTCGAAACAGAACATATCCTGATTGGACATCTACTGATTTGATGGGATTTTATTGGCATAGATTTTGTTGTTTACAGTCACCAGCTTGGTAAACACTGTTTGCTCTCAGATAAATTTTGATTATCTTGTGATTCTTTACAGACACCTTTATAACTATTTATATTTATCAATGTATTTATTTCCAGAACCTATGAAGAGCGTGCCGTCGATTCCACTGGCGAGTCTTTGGTCAAGAGCACTTTACAAAAATATCGTGCCTGTGAAAAATTCAAATTCATATGTGTACGTTGCAAAACTGAAAATATTGTGGCGGCAGCATTTAAACCATCTGCTGGTAATACCTATGAAGCTGTTCTGCAAAAATGCTCGAATCCCGATTGTTCCATTGGACCGTATCAATATGTCATAGCCATACGTAATCAATTAATACTTAGTATGCGTTCATTTATTACACGCTTCTATCAGAATTGGTTAGTGTGCGATGATCCGGCCTGTAATCAAAATACTCGCTGTTATACACACGTGACCAGTGGTCGTCGTCCCGTTTGCATGCGCTGTAAAAATGGTACACTGGTGCGGCAATATACCGAAAGAGATCTCTATGATCAGTTAAGTTACTTCCAATATATGTTTGATTTGTCAAAACATCAGCATAAAAGTAAGTACGATGGAGTTGCATAGTAGCAGCTAATAGATGATGTAATTTTAATGTATATTCTCTCGTTGTTAGATGTTACCATATCACCTGAGGTTTCCGCAGCTTATCACGTGTTACGTGAAACGGTTGATCAGCAATTAGAGAAATCCGCATATTGCACTATTGCCCTGTCGAAACTATTTGCCGGTTGGAAACCATTGCATCAAGATGAAATTATACCTCAAAAGAAAATCGATATGCCAACGGTACAGGTTGCAGCCACATTGGATGATATATAGTTTGTAGGAAAGTGTTCATCTGTAAGCAGCGCCAATTGTTGAGGTGTTTCTTTTGCATGTTTATTATCATTCATATCAGTAGTCCATAGAAATTGTAAAAAGAGAGTGTTTAAATATTTATAACAGCACTAATTTTATGCATGTTATTACCAAAATCAAATTTATTGAAATATATTTACAGTGTACAATAACAAAAAAATTATTGCTTTTTTCTTGGGTTTCTGATGGGATCAGGAATGATATAAGCAGACGAATGACGGACATATTTTTTTCTACAACTAAAATATTTGCAAACTAAAATATTTTGTACAACTAAAAAATTTTGTACGACTAAAATATTTGTAAATAACCTAACATGTACAATTATTTTCGGTGACCATGTTGCTAAATCTACGAAATGTTTAATATTCATACATTTGTTTGATATCATTATCACCAATTGTTGGCAATCATATTTTTATTTGTAGTACACATTTTCATTATCATCCATTCCCTATTGACATTGAAATGAAACTATCTTCTTTGTTGAAATTCTAAAAAAAGTAATTCGTCACATATATTTCTTAGGTAATGCGACTTCAAGAAGTTAAATACTTTATTGTTAACTATAAAACAAATAAACAAAAAAAAAAACAATATTAAAAGATAAACAAAAAACACACAAACATAAACAATACGTTGCCGTCAATGTTTTTACAACACACGTTGGTAGCTTAACAGAAAACCGGTTTGATTTGCAAAAGAAACTGCGGAAGAAGTTGTATTTCCTTGAATGCATTGTTGTGGTCGTCTATGAGAAAATAAATGGTCAATGTTTTGGCCAATAATTGATAAACATAAAGACGCCATTACATTTACAGATAATACAAAATCCTATGAATATAGTGATAATGGTGTGATATAGATATAATGGTGTAGGCTGCCATTATGTTATCTTAAATCTGTTCCATTCTTTTTCTAGATTTTTACAGCTCACCAGACATATCCCTTGCGTCCCAGGTCTCACCAATATATCAAGCAACACTTGGGTACCAAATACCAACATCAAGAAATTTTTGGTACGATCAGGAGTGTCGTAATGCTACTGAGTTGAAAAACACAGGGTATAGGGCAATCCTACAAACAGTAGCAACACGCAATGCGAGAGAGAATTGTCGGAGAAAATGGGAGAGGAGAAACGTATTCTCAAAACAAAGAGCAAGAAAATGTGAGCGGGAATAAATCGAGATGTACAGGGGTCAGAATGAAGTCCGGATATTTTACCAACGAGTAAAACACCAAACCGAAGGCTTTGGTGCAGGCACATCTTCCTGTAGAGACGAAGAAGCAAACCTGGTGACAGATACAGACAGCATGTTGAGAATTTGGAAGGAGTAGAACCAGAGTCAATAAAAGATGACGGTATAGAATTTATACCTCCTAGCCAAGATGAGGTCAGAATAGAAATTAATCGGCTGAAGAACAACAGAGCAGCAGGTGTCGATGGATTACCAGCCGAACTATTCAAGTCCGGTGGTCAGACGCTGATCAGGAGCATGCACCAACTGATTAGTAAAATTTGGATTGAGGAATGCATGCACAATGATTGAACTTCAGCATCCTGTGTACCGTGCACAAAGACGATATGTGTCAACTATAGAGAGATTAGCATTCTTCCCATCGCATATAATGTGCTATACAGTGTGCTGTGTGAACGATTGAAGTCAATGGTCAATGACATTATTGGACCATACCTATGCGGCTTAAGGCCTGCAAATCCACCTGCATGTATTTTTCTTCCTATGGGAATGCTGGAGGTATTATTCTTGCTGTAAAAAAACTGAAGGTATTCTTCTTCCTAGATAAGAACTGTAGGTGTTCTTCGTCCTGATGACGAGTTCTAGGTATTCTTCTTCCTATGCAAGAGCTGCAGGTATTATTCTTCCTCTTAAAGAGCTGCAGAAATTCCTCTTCCTGTGGACCATTCTTCGTGGGGAAGAGCTGCAGATATTTTCTTCCTGTGGAAGAGATGCAGCTATTCTGTCCATCTTAAACCTCAGTTTAGGGTCTAATATTACTCCTAGATCTACGAAAGACGAAATATTTTCCAACTTATAAGAACCAATGTGGTAATCAATTCAGATTTGTTGCATTCTAAATAATGATAGCTTCTTACATTTTTTAAGATTTAAAAAAATTCCATTGGCGCTACACCAGTTAGCCAAAGAATACAAATCGAACTGTAAAAGATTGGAATGACTTGAAGATTCAATATGCCGGAAAAGCTTAACATCATCAGCATACATAAGTATTTTTGAAAAGCGGATAACGGAAGGAAAGTCATTGATGTAGGGAATAAAAAGAAGAGGTCCTAAGTGACTACCGTGTGGAACCCCCATAAGACAGTAATATTCCTGGATAATGAGTCATTAAGTAACACATTCTGCGAACGACCTTCTAAGTAGGTAGATATCCACTTTGCTGAAATCGTTGTATATAACATCAGTCTGCAATTTTTTACTAAAACCCTTGTGAACTTCATTAATGAATTCCAAAAGGTTTGTAGTTTTTAGATCTGCCTTAGAGTTTACGAACTTATAGAAACTTTTTGGATTATTTTTTGTTAATATTACACAGTCGCATTAAAGTAAACCAGGCAGAACGTTGGTCAACTTCACATGTATTTTCGGCCGATTTCATCCCAAATGCCATATTAATACTCGGTCCAAACTTAAATTGTCTTCATTTCACCCAGAATTCCAAAATAAGTATTTATTGAGGAAACATATTTTACACAAAAAAACCTATTATTTTATAAAATAATCACGTCTATATCTTAATGTAATAAATCTAATTTCAAATATTTCATTGTAGAATATTTAATTATTTTTACTGTTGTTAAATTTACTCCCACGCTATATTCAAGGTAGTACGTACTGACCCTATAAATCTTTAAACGATTTTAACATAAACAGAAACATGGTAATTGTCTGCACTACAATTTGATGGGATAGAAGAGATGTTAAAACAAAAGACTTAAGAGACAAACTTAATGGCATTACAGACAAAACATTACCGCAATTAATCGCACAACATAATTTTTATTTTATAATTCCTTAATTTAAATTAAAATATTAGTAGAGATTTCTTGGAGTCTATATTTTTTGTTGGTGTTTTTTATGTGGTCATTTGAAAATGATAGGGCATTTCAATTCAACAATACCAACAATGACCAATGAAACAAGTAACCAATTATGGATATAAATAACATTAGTTGTTGTTATTGTTTGTATGGATGTATGTACGTGTGTGTATCTTCAATTGAGCATTTGTAAACCAAAGAAGTGTAGCGGCTGGCTTCCGATAATTTTCAGCATTTTTTTTTTGTTTGTTACTTACTCAGTTACACGTTAATATGTTTGTACATGTACCCCAAAAAATAATGACAGCCATAGTTTTGGCTTATGACTGACTGACAGACTGTTTGCGGCTGTGTCAGCGTTCAAAGACCCTGAAACGCATTAGTGGATTTGAAACAATTACGAATGCATGTTGCGTACTTCAAGTTCATAGATGTGTCAGAGTCATAAATACGTTTACGAAAACTAAAAAAAGAGTAAACAATTTCCTATTTAGACAATTTTATGACTCGGCTTGTAATGGCCGATGACCCGAACAACTTAGAACCTTTATGTTTAGGATTCATGTTGTGGTGTAAAACGGTGTAAAAACCAAGAATTATTACTAACACATAAAATAGGGTGGAAGGTTTTAAATGAGACGAAAAGTAAAGCAAATTTGTGTGGTGACCTCTTGTTATGATGATATAATTCGGGGTGATGAACTGTTGAATTTTGAAGTTTTGTAATGAATTTCAAATGATCTACAAAACTGGGTATGGATATACAGGTAAATTTGGTAATTTTGTCACCTTAGGTTATATCTACATTCATTATACCGCAATTGAATTCTTTGATTTGTTCATAATGCCCTCGTTTCAAAAGGCTTGAATTTATGAAAGACCCACATGTCTTCTTCTGTCCTTTATGGAGGTAAGAAATAAGCTTCGAATAACATGGTTGCTACAAACGATTTTTTCGGTTGAAAATGGCAAAGGTGGATGGCGTAGGGGATGACAAATACCAAGCAACGGCTCCGATTGACTTTAACATTGCAAAGCCCAAGTTTATCTGGTCCCTTTTTCATCTCAATTGTTTACACTGACTTCCCCGATGTGTCACCTGAGGTAGATATTTTCATCACTCGTTGAAATAGTGAACTGATATATGCCGCGAATTCACCCATAAGAACTATAAAAAATAGGTTGAGTCGTCGGGTAATTACCTTCACTCGGAAAACACAAACGAAAAATAAAACCACGTTTTTAGATACTACGGTCCTTAATTTAAATTCTCTGAAATTTTGGTAATAATCGACCAATCCAAACCAAAGTTATAAGCAAAAATGTACTTAGCATGGCACGTAAGATTTAAGAAACTTCCATTCTTTGAAAGCTTCTGCTGAAAAACTCACTTTTCAGACTTATATGCGATTGGAAGGATTAGTTTCCTTCTAATCGTATATAAAGTACCACCCAGCGTGTTGTGTGAACGACTGAAGCCAATGGTCAATGATATTATTGGATCGTATCGATGCGGCTTCAGACCTGGTAAGTCCACTATAGACCAGATGTTCACTCTGCGCCAAATCCTAGAAAAGACCCGTGAAAAAACATATCGAAACATTCCACCTATTCCTCGATTTTGAAGCCACATTCGACAGCCCAATCGGCTCAGGGGTATTTAAAACGATGTCTTCGCTTGGCATTTCTGCAAAATCAATACGACTATGCAGGATAACTTTTACTGGCACAAAGTCAGCGCATAAAGTCGGAAAGGACCTCTCGGATCCTTTCAATACCGAACAAGGATTCAGACAAGGGGACCGTTTGTCGTTTGCCCTGCTGGAAACATCAGCTTTGAAATCCGGAAAAGAATAGTGGTGGCCAACAAATGCTACTGTGATCTGAGTAAGCTATTTGAGAACATGGTCACCACTCGGCTGACCAAACTCACACTCTACAGACGCTGATACCACCTGTGATGTTGTATGGATCTGAAGCATGGGTACTTACGTAAGCAAATGAGGCTGTTCTTGGAGTGTTTGCGAACAATTTATCCGAGATATCTATGGTCCGATCTGCGTTGACGTAGAATATCGCCGTCGAATGAAACATGAGTTGTATAATCTATTCTTGGACATCTACATAGTCAGACGTACGTTGGCTTTGGTCATGTTGTGAGAATCAAAAAGGATGTCCCAGTTGAAAAGGCATAAAAAGCAAGCCAACTGATGGTTCAAGCAGAAGGAGGAAGCCCACGAATTCGATGGAAAGATCAAGTGGGAGACAACATTTCGAAACATGGTCTTTCAAATTGGAAGAGCTGCGGACAAGACCGACGTGCCTGGAAATCTTTTGTCACATGTCTATCGTGATTTAAATAGTTACAACGGCATTGAATTTTATTCTCTTCTGGAATATATCTGTCGTTGCAAACTTTTCATTATATTGACCTCCAAAATTTATTTTCGTGGAAGCTGTGTCTACTTCAATGTAAAAAAACAGGACTAAGCCACTCATTTCACCGCCTTCGTGCTGAAGAAAAAGAAGAAGCCTAAAAAAGGGGAGTATATCCCTTATGTATCGTTTTTCGAAAATATTTTAAATGATGCTGAAATTTTGAAGCTCGATGTTGAGTGTTTTTTGAAAATGACTTCTAGTTTAAATGCGCATTCCGGGATTTCTAAACATCAACATAGGATTGTTGTACTCGCGAATATGAGTAATTTGATATATATTTTGGGTATATTCAGAAAAAACAATTTATCTAATTTCATATGACTTGCGAAGCGATCTCCCAAGCAGTATAACCAAACTTTACGTACTACGAGTAGAGTATAAAGTTTTGAAAACATTGTTTAACAGTTTACTACCACAATTACCAAATTTAGTACATAACCACCACCACACGTACTGACGTTTAATAACCATAACTGCTGTTAAGCTTTGGAGATTTTTCCAGGTATTGCTAAAATCGGTTTTGATTTAGCTGCGCTGTACAAGTTTTGTTTATAATTTTTGCTTTCTGGTATTTTTTCCCTCTTCTTTGTGCTCAAGGAGCGCATTGACTCAACTTAGCCACCACAGCGAAGAATAGTTTTTGGCAGTACATCAAAGCGAGTAGTTGAATTGTCGGTTAGCGGGCAAAAAAAAAAAAAAAAAAGAAATCGACATCGACATCGACGAAATGTAAAACAAAACTAAAGATTACACTCAGAAATATTAAAGAATTTTGAATTTTGATTTTTTAATCAAATCGAATTAACCAATAAATGCATAATTTATATTTTTGAAAAGTTCATAAAATATTGTACAATAAGCATAGAGATAATAAATAACAACTACAACAACTATTTTGCAATTATTCAACAACAACAACAACAACAATTGTGTGTAAATTTTGTGCAAAGCAGAAATTTGATTGTCTTTCGCCATTTCGTAACATGTGTTAAATGCAGCTTGCGTGTGCTTATTTCTTCAGTTCGGATGCAATCCAATATTGTTTTGGATTCCTTAAAAACAAACACACACACACAAAGACACAATGGATTAGTGGTTTAATTTGGACAGTTTATGAGCAATTACATTACTTAATTGTGTTAATAATGCTATTTATAGTAAACGCCATTGGACGTAAAGTTTGTTAAGTACATTTTTAGTGGCCTAATATTAATGTGGGCCCTATAAGAAATTGCAAACACAAATGTAGATTTCAATCAATGATTGTCAAAAATTTTAAAATAAAACCTTACCTTAGATCATCTCTTCAAGGTCATCAGCAAAAAACCCCAATTATACAAATAATATTTGGGCGGCAATAAAAACTGATTACGTTATATCTTCCCCTATATATATTTGTATATATGTTTGAAGTAACATAAATAAATTCAACATGTTAATGCAATACTTAAACAGTGCATGTAAATAAATAAGTACATTCCCACTTTCATTGGTTATCAACTGAACTTCGATTAAATTACGAAAACAAGTTTGACTCACAAAATACAAAAAACTCTCAATTAAAAAAATCGCCAATATTACCAAAATAAATAAACCAAAATATGGGAATAAGATGTTGCATTGACGAAATGGATTGAAATACACGTATGATTGTGTGTTTTTGGTAGCCTTGTAATGCTATTCTGTACCATTCGACTGGTTTGGTAAATACACATGTGCTTGTGTCTTAAGTCTTTTGTTTTTTTTTTTTGTTTCATTCAAAAAAACCCGAAAAGTAAAAAACGCAATTATTATGTGTTAAATATAATTGAACCATAAATGACCTTGAACATGGATGCTCTTAACAAGATTTTAATAAACATGTTAACATGAAATACCCCATATACGAATATATTTGGGATTTTGGGGTTATTAGATGTTCAAATCTCGACTGTAATTGGCTGTTAATAGTAGGCGGGATCAATGGAAATGTAAAAAATTGTAAAGTCCGCAAAATATATACTTACTCACTTAGAGTAAGTATATATTTGGTTTGTTCCATAAGCCTACCTTAAAAAAGATTTCAAGGCGCGTCGGTATAGTGCGCAGCTCATCCAGTTTGAAAGACCATGTTCCGAAATGTTGTCTTCCACTTGATCTTTCCATCGAATTTGTGGCCTTCCCCTTCTGCGTGAACCATCAGTTGGCTCTCTTTATTTGCCTTTTGAGCTCACAACTTGACCTAGTCAACATAGTCCCTGCAGCTCGATGCGTCTGATTATGTCGATGTTCCAGAACAAATGGTGCAACTCATGGTTCATTCGACAGCGATATTCACCGTCAAAGCAGATCGTCCCATAGATATTTCGAAGAATTTTTCTCTCAAACACTCCAAGAGCTGCCTCATATGCTTGCCCAAGAACCCATGCTTCAGATCCATACAACAGCACGTGTAGTAACCGTGTCTTCTGAAGTGTGAGTTTGGCCTGACAAGAAGTGACTTTGTTTTTAAATTGCTTACTCAGTCCACAGTAGCATCTGTTGGACAATACTATTCTTTTCCGGATTTCAGAACTGATATCATTAGTTTTATTTATGGCGGTACCAAGGTATATAAAATATTTAACTACCTCGAAGCTGTAGTTCTCAAGTTCCACAGTTGGTCCGAGTCTATTGGACGTCTTGCGCGTTGATACCATCAGCTTGGTCTTCTCGCCATTCGCTGCCAGACCCACTTTGGCAGACTAATTCTCAATTTGTTCTGTTGTTACCGCTCGGAATATTCAACCCATTATGTCGATGTCGTATGTTGGTTGTTGCACAGAATGCCATTTCTGTTCACATTTGTATCTCGTATGACCTTTTACAGCAGGGTGTTAAAAAGATCACACAACAAACTATCACCTTGTCTAAATCCTCGTTCGGTATTGAAGGGGTCCGAGAGGTCCTTTGCGACTTGAACTGCTGACCTTGTGCAAGTTAAAGTTATTCTGCATAGCCGTATTTATTTTGCAGGAATGCCGAACGCTGACATGGCTTTAAACACCTCTGAGCGGATTGGGCTGTTGAATGCAGTTTTGTATTCGTCGAATAGGTGGAGTGTGTCGATGTGTTTTTCGTGGATATTTTCCCATATTTGGCGCTGTGTGAAAATCTGGTCTATATTGGATTTGCTAGGTATGGCTTCAGTCGTTTACACAGCACGCTGAGTAGCACTTTATATGCGATAGGAAGGAGACTAATTCCTTTATAGTTGGCACATATCGTCTTGTCTCCTTTTTTGTGCACGGACATAGGATGCTGAGGTTCCAATCATTGGGCTTGCATTACTCTAGCCAAATTGTACTAATCAGCTGGTGCATGCTCCTGACCAGCATCTGACCACCAGTCTTGAATAGTTCGGCTAGTAGCCCGTCGGCTCCTGCTGCTTTATTGTTCTTGAGCCGATTATTTGCTTTTATGATATCATCTTGGCTAGGTGGTATACACTCTATATCATAATCTCAAATTGGTTGTGAGATGATTATTATCAGAACAAGGAGCAAAGACATAAAGGTATTATTAAATATTAACCTTTTTTAGTGTTATATCGTAAGCTTATAAAATGAAAACATATATTTTGAGTGCAGATCTCTGATTTTATTTTCATTTTATACACACATTTTCGCGTATTGGCGTATTTATTCTTAACATGCCTCTGTTATGCCTGATTCCCCTGGATATTTTTTCATAAACTATTTTGTCAAAATTAATTTTGTCGAGTCTTTACGGTTTCTATGTCTTTGCAAGGAGTGCTTTCGACGAACAAGTGTGTGTTGAGCGATATCAGATATCTTTTGTGTTTGTAGCTTTTCGACGTCCAGTTTCCGTCCGTGTTCATTAGATCACACCTTTGCTGCTACATTAAGACGAGTGCCAACCTTGACTGCTACAAGATAATGGCCCAAATCGATTTTAGATCCACGAACCGATCGAAAATCTAAAATACTGGATGACTGCCTTCCGTCTATCACAACATGATCAATTTGATTTCTCGTTGCTTTATCGGGAGAAATTCAGGTGGCCTTGTGTATATCGAGATGTTTGAATCCGGTGCTGTTAACTGTCATGTTTTTTGCTCCCGCGAAGTCATTCAATTTCATGCCGTTTGCCTGATGTGTCTTCATGGAGGCCTAATTTTCCGACGGTGTGGCCAAAAATATTTTCCCTTCCGATTTTTTCGTTAAAATCTCTTTTTTGTTGCTTTTTAATATCAAGAGGGTTTTCCGAGTGTGGGCAACTAATCCGACGCCTCAACCCATTTTTTTATAGTTCTTATGAGTGAACTCGCGGCACATATCAGCTCACTATTTCAACGGGTGATGAAAGGATCTACCACAGGTGACACCACGGGGAGGACAGTGTCCACAATTGAGATGAAAGAGGGACCAAGATAAGTCTGGGCTTTGCCATGTTAAAGCCCATATTAAAGTGAAAGTGACTTTTCGAACATGTAATAGTACGTTTACATTTAACCGGATTTCGTTAACCCAGTGGGTTTCAATTGTCAATTCGTTTACATATACGTCAAATAAATTCTCATAAAGTAGGTTAACCCGATAAAAAGTGCTAATGTGCAAGGAGTTTAACAATACTAACCCGTTTCGTTTTTACAATCTTCAAAATATCCAAAAGTGGGGGTAACGTTACATGAACCCGATGTTTAGAATTTTGGGTAAAAATATTTGACATCTAATCAGAACCCAAAATTTTTGTATGTATTTGAAATGTGCAACTTATTTCGGCTCGACTGAACCTAACGACGATTTTACTTGTTTTATGTTCCAACCTTTTTTTCGATACGGAAGTATTGCCACTTCAAACAGAAATGGCCAAAATAAAAAAATTTGTCTTCAAGCCGGAAACTAATCCACAATCTCGATCTCACATAATTGTAATAACATTAAAAATTATGTAATTCATCTCGTTTTGTATTTTTTTCTTTTCTTTAGAATTTATAGCTACTGAGAAATCGAATCGAATACGCACAGTAAACAAAGGTAATACATGAAAAAGTCATTAAAAACAATGACAATCATCAAAAGTAGTTACCAAAAGAAGGCAATGTCAATGATCTTGTCCTATGCTACAGCATTACTTGTCATTTGTGGCATCAACATTCCAACCACCGATGCCATTGAACAACCCTCGATACGTGAAGAGATGACACGTCTGTTGGGCAAATGTCATTTGCAGAGTGAAGATTTTGATTTTTGTATGAAAGATGTCTTCAATGATTTCAGAGCATATTTTCCAACAGGTATGTATGCGTGTGTGTGTGTGTGTAAAGAATACCGTTGTTTTCTATGAGATATTTTGGGTTTTAGGCATACCCGATTACAACATTAAACCCTTCGATCCCCATCATGCCTCATTTGTTGAATTACGCAGAGGAGATCAAAATGGTTTGGGCTTCAAGTTGATTTTACGCAATGTCTCCGAATATGGTTGGACCCAGTCAGAGGTTACCAAATTCCATTCGGATTTTGAGCAAAATCGTATCATCTATTCACAATATTTCCCCGAAAAGAGTCTAAATGGCTGGTATGAATTTTCGGGTAAATTGTTTGGTACACCCATTAAGAGAAGTGGATTTTGGAATATGACCTTATATGATTATAGGTAAGTGAAGTTGGTTATATTAACTATCCAGTATTAATTTGAATATTCTCTCTCTCTCTCCATAGTCAAACGACCAGTGTCAGACGTTTGGGCGGACCTGGTACCCTATTGAAAATCCACGTAGAAGTTGATCGCATTGGTGGCATGAAAATGCATGTGGGTGATGTTTTGGCTCCGGGGCGTGCACGTCTTGACAATGTCTCAGATGGTGTTATAAATAGTGCTTGGCCTCTAGGCCTTCCGTTCATTAAACCAATGATCAATGAATTGGTTAGCACAGCTTTTACAGATATTTTCAATGAGTCATTTAGATATTTTCCCTTACATCATTTCATTAGTTAACCAAATTTGTTGCTATTGTTATTTGTATTATTTCGAGATAGCAACACTTTTTCTTGCTCAAGTCACTATTATTGCCTATTTCAAGAGAAACGACTGTTACTTTTAGGTTTTTATTAGAATAATTTATGTTTTAGGTTTTTGTTGTTATTTTATATGAGATGGTGATTTTTTTGTTTGGAATAGTCCTATGAATGTATACAAATGTGTTTTATTATTTATCGAGGTTTTAATTTTGGGCATAAGAAAAAAACTTAAAATTATTTTATTATATTGACCAAAAACGTTGATATAGATCTTCCTCCATAAAATAAGAATATTAATATATTATAATAATCGCGATAAAGTTGCACATCTTCGCGAAATATGAGAAAAATAAAAAAATATAGCAGATTACATCAATATTTTCATTATATTAATGACATACATACACCTAAACATTAATTTAAAAATATCTACATAATCTAAACACCATGATGAATCAAATGATATCAAAATCACACAAGTCCGTGTAGCGGTTTGTAAATCACAGCGAAAACAAAACAAGATATTGAGGAAAAATATTTTTTTAATTTTATACCAGAAATTTCAGAAAAAAAATGTTGGGGTTATTCTGCTATTTTTCCCGAATTTCGCCGAAAAATTGTCATATATAAAAATATTCACTTCATGTGTATAAGTATACATCTAGCGGATTATAGCAAGACCCTTCCGATAAATCTTGGGGTTCTATAAGTAGGAATAAATCTTAAAATAAAACTATATTATGAAGTATACATTTTAAATTGCGTCTAAATCACGTAATTCTCAAAATCATTTGATGCGCATGCGGTTTCCAGGAAGTACTGAAGTTTATATTCCAATCCATGCATGTTTTGCGAAATTTCATTTGACGGCTAAGATGTACTACATGTTGCATTGAAGTACCCAAAAATTCGTAAAACGCGAATAATTTCCGAAAACTCCATATGTCATTAACTCGCATCCGATTTCGGTGTGCACCCTAAAAAAATACATCTATACCGATTTCAATGCGGTCCATTAAGAACCAAGGTCACTCTATTTTTGAAATAAATTGTGTACATCTCTCTTTCGGCTGAAGTTTTTAAAGTTCTGTTTTCGACAAAGGTCAAAATCCATACCAAGCCTTTTATTGAAGCGGAAATGATCCACATACATCCCATATATTTTCAAAAACATTTTTTTTCCAAATTTCGTGTTTTTGGAAGGCCAGTTCCCGCCGTTCTAGTATATGGATTTTCACGAAGAAGGTTTTATATCATCCGAAACGTAAAAAACCTTACTGATCGCGGTTACCCATATCATTCATTTGAATATCCGCTTCAGCTATGTTATAAAATTTGCAATATTGCCCATATATGTTATGTACAGTAAGTATGTAATATGGCAGACTAGATAACGAAGGAATAAACAAAATAGAGAATGAGAACATAAATGCGTATGCGTATTAATGTAAATAAACTAGAACAATTTTGCCGCACCTGTTATTATTCTAATTACTTCAGGTATTATTGTTACAGGATTACCTAGCTTATCCAATGTACAATTGTAAATATCAACAATTATTTTTAATAGTACCTCTTCCGAGAAGCACAAAGGAATATTTCTTATCACTGTAAAAGTGTCAACAAGATTCTTTGGAATGAATTCTCTTAAATTCCTTTTTCTTATATCTTCATTGGCAACCAAATTATTTGTCTACATCATGTCTTCAAACGTGATTTTATACAGTGTCACATCAATAGCTTTCATTTTCTCTAACTCCTTTGCTTTAGCACCTTTGTTTTTTTTTTCATAAAATAAGGGTATACACCTTTTTCACATGTTATTCAAAACATATCAAATGTAATTCGAGAATTCCATTTGTAATTCATAGAATACCTTTCGAAATTCATAGAATACCTTTCGAAATTCATAGCATACCTTTCGAAATTCATAAAATTCCATTTGAAATTCCAAGTATTACATTTGAATTCATAAAATTCTACTTGAAATTCACAAAATTCCATTCGAAATTTAAATAATTCCATTTGAAATTCTTAACATTAGATTTAAAATACATAACATTCCATTTGTTTTTCAAAACATTTAATTTTAAATTCGAAAAATATTATTGGTAACCCACAAGGAATATGAATGAATTTGAAATGAATTGTTATGAATTACAACTGAAATTTTTTTAAATTTCAAATGGAATTTTTTGAATTTCATACGAAAAGTTTAAAATTACAAATGAAACGTTGTGAATTACAAAATACATACTCTAATTACAAGTGAAGTGTTATGAATTGGAAATTGAGTTTTCGAATTACGAATGAAATTCTCGAATTGCAATTGAAATGTTTTGAATGACATTTGAAAAAGGTGTAGTTTTTAATTATTTTATTTTTTTTTTCACATTTTCCACACCTCTCGTATCTACCAACAACATAAACTCATCCTTATGATCCTCAATGTACAATATTAACTCGTCAATGAATCGCCTCTTTTCCATGTCATTTCTCATAGCATACGACACAGCTTTGTCATCTCCTCCATCATTGAACCACAGCCGCCGCTACTCACCCCATTTTCTAAAGCTCTTTTTTCTCGTCATAACCCCATTAAAATTTTAAAATTTATAAACGGAAAATCGAAAACTTTTTATGATTAATGGAAGATTCTTACAGGTTCTGAAATGGAGAAATGGTTTAAGGTCACATTTTCTTTCTTTCCGAACAATTGAAAACGATTTTTCTAACAATCAAATCCCATTGTCTGATTTCTTTGAAAACGAACAAGTCATTCATTTACACCTCTGCCTTAATTGAATTGAATACATTTTGTAACGGAATATCAGCACACATTAACCGGGTTAATCTATTACAATTCTCAAACATATGATATTGGCCGGCTAACAGCTGTTCTTGGCTTGACATATGAAAGCATGTCCCTCAACACAAAAAAATAAACAAACTCGATGACACATTTCTCAAATTGTGCTGACGATCAGTGTGCTGCCTTTATTAGTAAAAAATAATTAATTTAAATTCTAATTTTGCATAAGAAAAAAAGAAAGAACTAAGTAAAAATGGAAGTTGAATTCAGCAAAGAAGATTTTCGTCTACCCGATATTAAATACGAATGTAAGTACTGTTGGATGTGATGAATGGAATATTGGAGCAATAATGGATTTCCCCACATTAATATTTAATTTCATTTGCAGATTTGGATCATACAGCCGATGTACAGTAAGTTGAAATGCCAAGAATTAACAATAACAACAACATATCAAATTAATAACATCTTTCCCTATTCAATTCTAGACTCCATGCCTGGGGTGAAACTCTTCAAGAAGCATTTGAACAATGCGGTATGGCCATGTTTGGTTATATGACAGAACTGGACTATATATCCGTGGAGACCTGCTATCAAATTGAAGCCAAAGGTGATGATGTTGAGGGACTGCTTTTCCATTTCTTGGATGAATTGCTGTTCCTGTTTTCAGCCGAACCTTTCTTGGTCTGCAGACGTTTGGAAATAACTAAATTCGATTTGGAAAACTTTGAAATTGAATGTAAATGTTATGGCGAACCTTTCGATTTGGATAAACATCCTCAGGGCACCGAAGTTAAGGCCATCACATACTCTGCAATGCAAGTAATTCAGGAACCTGAAAAGAGTAATTATGAAGTGTTTGTAATTATAGATATTTAAGACTAATTTTGCTTTTAATTGTAATATATAGTAAAATTAATAAGAATTTATTTTGTGTTTACGAATAGACATACACATTTTGTACTATATTAGTGTTTTTCATGTTATGACAATATTTTTTCTAATAAATGTGTAATAAATATACAACATAAAGCAAATAAAGTCGTGTTTAAGAATTTTACTGAAATGACAAGCACAACTAATTATAACAAGGGTTCTTTCTATAATTCTTGAATACCTATAGAATGAATCATCAAATCATGTCTTACAAGGATTTAAGTTACCGTCGATATAACTATGATGAGTTGGAGCTATAAAATTGTATGATAGTGTAAACCATGGTACAAGATAGGCCATAGCAACTTATAAATTATATTTTTCATGTTGTGGCTTGTTATATCAAAATCGTATACAAAATGTGATACTGTGCGGCTAAAATTGTGAATGGTGTTTATGGTTCCGATACTGTAATTTTGCTTTTCGTAGATTCCGTTCAGGAATTTTTGATGTTAACGATGCACAACGCACAGGTAGGTTGTCGAAAATGTCAATAAAACTGTTTTAAACCATTTACAATTGACCGGAAACGGCCAGAATTGGCCAACAGGAGAGGTGTCCTGCTCCACCAGGACAACGCTAGGCCACACACATCTACAGTGACTCGCCAGAAACTTCGGGAGCATGGTTGGGAAGTTTTAATACCTCCGCCATACAGTACGAATTTGACACCAAGCTATTATCATATTTTTCTTGCAAAAATTCTTTCATGATAAAAAATTCGTAACTAGGGAGGTTTGTGAACATCGACTACTAGAGTTTTTTGCAGATAGAGAGCAGAACTTCTATCAGAGAGGCATTATGAAGTTACCTTTAAAATGGTAACAAATCATACAACAAAATGGACATTCCGAAGCATGTTAAAATATAAAAATAATGGATTTCTTTTTCCCGAACCTAATATATGTGACAAATGGATAGAACGACTTGTTGCATTTGTTTTTATTTATTCGGGCCGTATAGACCATAACGTAGAGATGTATTTTTCATTATTGACAAAAGATACCAACCTTGTATAATTGTACTAGCGTAGTACGTATTTCGGTAAAATTGAAATATGTATTCATCTGATTACAATGTTACAATGTGTTCTATCAAATAATAATTCATATTTTGCGTATGTGTGTGTATTGTTCCGCTCAGACATGTGTTTGGCATTACTGCAAAATAGGGACAAGGTCAGCAGTTAAAGTTGGAAAGGATCTTTCAGAGCCTTCCATACCGATCAAGGATTCAGACAAAGGTTTGCCATGTGACCGGTTTAACATCCTGCTGGAAAAGATCATACGAGATGCAAATGTGAACAGAAATAACACTCTGTACACCAAACAGCACATGTTACTCGCCTACGACATCGACATAATGGGTCCAACATTGCGAGCGGTAACAGCCACTTTTGAACGAATTGAGAAGGAGTCTGACAAAGTGGGACTGGCAGTAAATGGCGAGAAGACCAAGCTGATGTTATCAACGTGCAAGAAGTCCAGTAGACTCAGACCAACTGCGGAACTTGAAAACTGCAGCTTCGAGGTAGTGAATAATTTTATATAACTCGGTACCGCCATAAATAAAACTAATCACAAATGCTTTGAAATCCCGAGAAGAATAGTGTGTTGGCCAACATGGAAAGATCTCGGAACATGGTATTTCAAATTGAATGAGCTGTGCACAAGACCGACGCGCCTGGAAATCTTTTTTGGTATTTCGCGATTAAAATGTTGACAGCAAGAGGAGACTAAGGCATGAATTCGGCTGCCTGTTAACCTTATGAATAAACCTTGGTTCTAGTACTTTTTTCATAGTAAAACTAGTAAAAGGGAAAATGTTCCGTAACGGAAAATCATGGTATAATTATTACTTTTTCTCAGGGCGGCTTGTTCCTTCAAATCAAAATATTTTGTGTATGTGTGCGTACTGTTTTGAATACTATGTCAAATAAATTCAAAATATTTTAAAATTTATTCAAATTTAATTGAAATGAAAATGATGTTTTTAACGCGTCCGTCTGGAAGTAATTACTTTGTTCATCCATAATAAATATTTCATGGTATTCCCTACTGGAATTTGGAAAGAAATAATAACCTTTCATTCATTTTTCGCGTTTTTAGTTATGTGTTGAAAAAATGTCAAATAAACACAACCACTTGTTGCGTATATTTATTTTATATTTGGCAGAAGACGCCACCAGCTACATAGTTGTTTTTTTGTTATTCAACTCAACCTGCGCTACCTTGTATTATTGTACCATGTTTACAACGTTACCTAAAATTCGACGGGGCGTACAAAAATATTCAACTTCCCCACTATGGCAAAATGTTGTGTACGGCCGTATTACCCAAATACGTCGAATCCATATCTTCATGCAAATAATAAAAACCGCAAAACAAAATTGAAAATTTATTAAATTAATCCACGTATTTTATTTTCCAGTCGAAATTTCAAATTTTCAGAATGTTTTGTTTTTGTTTCCAACAAAAGAAAAAAATGAAACATACGTTCTGTCAAAGTTGAAATTGTTCAACTTGAAATTTTGTACGTTCGACGTATTTCGGTAACATTTATATAAATACATGTGTTCTACTTTTGTGGTGAAAAACATCGAACGAGCTAGTTTTTTTTTATTTTTTTAAATATCCCTAAGCGCGTTGGGAACTAAAAAACAGACTTTGTCTGTGTGCGAAAAACAAACTTTGTCTGTGTGCCTTCATGTTATATTTGTGATTTTGTTTCTTTTATATACTTGACCATATCATGCAGATGTTCCCAGTGATGTTTGGCTATGAAATCTTCGACGGTGAAGATTTCATTGAAGGATTTGTACTTGCTTCTGATGTTGTCATGTTTGGTGCAACTGAACAATATGTGTGAAATGGTTTCT
>NW_026876417.1:0-19357 GCF_032173495.1 Musca vetustissima | reverse complement strand
CACGTTAAAAAATCTAACATTGGATTTCACAAATCTGTTTGGAAAATTCAAAGTAAGTCCACACCATCCCAATACAGAACATGTCTCTGAGAGTTGGCTAGACCAGAAATAGTAGCCCTTGTAGTTATTAGTATCGTGGCTTATATGCGGGCAACTGTCCTGTATTTGAAAAATTGCCTCATTGCCTTGATTTTTATACCCTCAGGATACATACATAATCAGGATACATCGTTTCAGACAATTTGGAATCGATTTAGAAATGCCCGTCTGTCTGGCTGTTGCGCACAATAACTCCCGAAGTGTGTAACCGATTTCATTCAAATTTTGCACATCGTAATATATCTTGCAAACTTATTTCAAGTTCGAAGATAGGGACTATTGGTCCACACCTTCTGATCACACCCCACAAAATGATCAAAATTGTGCTAAAAAATAATTTTATAATATCATGCGAACGGACTATACGATTTGAAACAAACTTTGTACAACCACTCCCTTTGGTACCTCACCCACAAAATCGGCAACATTTTCAATATTTATAATTCCAATATCAGGCGAATCAAATGCCCAATTCGAAGGAAATCAGCACAACCTGTTATTTTAACCAAGTCTAGATCAAGTCCGAATATGGGTCTAATTTGTCCACTCCTTCTGGTACCTCACCCACAAAATGAGCAACATTTTCAATATTTATAAATTCAATATCAGGCGAATCGAATGTCTGATTTGAAGCAAACTGCGCACAAGTTTACCAAGCTACCATGTGGGAATAATTGGTCCTCCTGGTATAACCCCCACAAAATCGAAAAAAAATATAATGACAATTAATATTAATTCCGAAAGTGACACCCGTCAATCCTCTTCTCACAAATTTTTCAAAATTTACAAATTCAATATCAGAAGAAAGGCATGTCCGATTTGAACCAAGCCCTGATCAAGTTCGAATATGGGACTAATTGGCCCACTCCTTCTGGTACCTCCCCCACAAAATGTTCCAAATTTTGATGAAAAATAATATTTATTCTGAAGGTGACACCCGCCTATCCTCTCCTTCGGGTATCTCTACCACAAAGAGTCAACATTTTAAATTTAATTTGAAGCTGTGTGTATTTTCGAAAAATTTCGAAGGCTCAAGGTATATATCGGTTGACGCACCGACTGGTATATTTTTTACTTGCTTAAAATTCTTATTTCAATACTATCCAAGGTTTTCGGTTTGCAACAACTCGAAATATTCTCAGAAGACCCCATAGCATATTTATGAAAATCCTTGGCCAGAATAAAATTCTATGTCGATGTATCGATTTCTGTCTACCTCCAATTAAAACCACGATGAAGCTCGCAATATATTAGGTTGGGGAAAAAGAAATCCATTAGGTCGGTCGTGAAAAATATCGATAAAATCGGAGAAATGATCGATGATGACCGGCATGTTAGCAGACGTAACATCGCCCAGGAGCCGAAAATCGACCATAAAACTGTTTTGAAGCATTTACAGAAAGCTGGAAGCTCGATGTTTTGGTGCCAGACCAATTAACAGAAAAAATAGGATGTATCGATTTTCCAATCGTGATCAAAGAGCGGCGATGCACCTCAAACGTTGGCCAAACCAGCACTAACGGAAGGTTCTGCTATGCATTTGGTGGGACTGGAAGCGGATTACTTATTATGAGTTGCTTCCATATGGCCAAACGCTATATTCTGATCTCTACTGTCAACAACTGGACCGTTTGAAGATCGCAATTGACCAGAAACGGCCAGAATTGGCCAACAGGTCACACACATCTTCAGTGACTCGGGAGCTTGGTTGGGAAGTTTTAATGCATCATCATCGGTGTCTTCAGTTGGTGAAGAGGAAACAATTCGGCGGGGGCTAAGTCCGGTGAAAACGTTGGTTGAGGCATGATAAATGTCTGGTTTTTGGGAAGTTTTAATGCATCCGCCACACAGTCCGGACTTGGCACCAAGCGATCATAATTTTTCCTTGCATTGCAAAAATTCCTTAATGATAAAAAATTGGTATCTAGGGAGGATTGTGGAAAATCGACTACTAGAGTTTTTTTGCAAATAGAGAGCATGACTATGAGAGAGGCATTATGAAGTTACCTTTAAAATTGCAACAGACCATACACATTTGGCCCAAATCGGACATTCCGAAGCATGCTAAATAAAGTCCTATCCCCGTCCATTTAAAAATAATGGATTTCGTTTTCTCCAACCTAATATATAGAGCACCCATTCTCGAAGTTCCCGCCCAATTTTCGGTATTCTGAAGCTCTTTTTCATATTTTCCAAACAATTTTATTATACCGATCGTCATATATCGACTAGCTGAGTCGATCTAGTTATCGTCATGAAATTTTGCATGTAGGATGTGTTCTGGCCAAAGATGACCATATTGCTTGGTTATGATCGGTTGATATTTGGGGGATGTGATGGACCAAAAACTTTATTTTTGTCTGATTGCCTTGTCGCTCTAGAGGCCACACAATTATGATCCAAAAATTACGAAATTTTACATAGAGGAAGCGTCTGACCATAGTAAATCTTTTGAGGATCAAATGGACCCAGACTTTTTGTGGGGAAAAGTGAAAGAATTGGTATTCTTGGCGCATATAGTTACCCCTGAATGAAATAGACCCGAAAAATTGATAGTATATCCAAGAGGACTGGTTCGTCTTTAAATAGATAGGAATTATAATGATGTATCTAATCGGATGGGGGAGTTATACTTCAATATTTACAGGTAACCCAAACTGGAGACCGAAAATATTGCACTGATCGCTATGGAATTTTGTATGAAGTTCCGGTTGGGGTCAAGGACGACACCTATTATTTTCGCTAAAGATCAGATGATATGCTGTGTATGTGAGGAACCGACAAATGTGTTTGTGTCTGTCTAGAGGACATAATTATAAGCCGAATATCAGAAATTTTCCATGGGGAAAACGATCTGGCCAACCAATTCAAATGGCAATGATCGTTCAATATTTTGCTGGTCAAATGATGCCGAGGAGATGTTAATATCTAACCGGTCAATAGAGTACAAATATCGTGAAATATTACCCAGGCTCAGAATATATTTCAGAAATAACTGAACGTTCAGTGGTAGTTGTGTAGGGTAGCATATGTGCAGCCTCGTCCGACTATAATGCTCCGCTCACTGCTTTATATTTTAAATATATATATATTTTCGAAAAATATATATTTTCGAAAAAAAACACGTCGTATTTTAGTCCTTAAAAAAATATAATTATTTAAAGTCCACATATAATTATAGTCCTTGATAAATATTATTAGAAATCCAAGACTTGTGTTAGTTCCTGATACTTGGATTATTAAAATATCAAAAATCGCAATAGTTCCGAATTCCTATTTTGCCCAATCGGATTTCCTGTAATTTACATTTTTGGTTGCTCAGAGGATAATCTCCTTCTGGTAGTTTTTTTCGACTTCTTTGCAACATCGTATAAGATTATATATAATCCGAACAGCTGTTTGATGTAAAAAGTTATTATGTATATTTTTATATCAAACTCAATGATATTCATTCCACTTATGCCACAGATACTTTCAACCAATATCGCTTATGAAAAACATTTTAAATTGTTTTGCTAGATTTTTTTTTCAAATTTTTTATTAAAGCCGAATGAATAAAAAATAATCCTCTGTATTTGAAAAGAAAAATACAAAATAAAAATATCCGATTATCTTAAAAAACCTGCCCATCGCCATTTAAATAAACCTGAACCGATTTTTACCTGGGAGTTTATTACAAAAATATAGTTTTTATTTTGCAGCAAAACTCACTTCGTAAGCTGGCCGAACAATGACACTTAAAACTATTCAAACTCCACTAAACGGAACTAATCGCAAAATGTTATAGCTTTTAAGCTAAAACATTTGCATTTACAAATGCAAAAAAAAAACAACAACAAAAACTAGTTGTTTTAGACTCTTTAGCTACGCCGTGACTCTCTCCCTAATGTGTCCAATTTAACGCGCTATTCAATGCAGGTGTTTCGCTACCAACCATGGGAGACCGGATTGTTTAAATGTTTAGGCAAATTTTGTGACTTTTTAATGGGGGGTATTGGGCTTTTCGTTTTCATTCAGCATTTTTGGTTAATTTGTTGTGCGTTTGTGTTTGGGTGTGTTTGTGTGTAAACAAAGTTGATATTCATATGTAATGGTTAGGATTTTAATTGCTATATACGAGGAAAATTTAAATGATATGCTAACATTCATGCTATAGTTTAGCCCGTAAATCTTCTTAAAAAAATGCATGCCTTGTGTTGGTTCATAACAAAATTTTGTTCAAAAAATCCACGCCTTGTGGTGTTCCTAAAAAAATCTTCTTTAAAAAATCCACGCCTTGTGGTGTTCCTAAAAAAATCTTCTTTAAAAAATCCACGCCGTGTTGTTCGTTGAAAAAATATTCTTTAAAAAATCCACGCCTTGTGGTGTTCCTAAAAAAATCTTCTTTAAAAAATCCACGCCGTGTTGTTCGTTAAAAAAATATTCTTTAAAAAATCCACGCCTTGTGGTGTTCCCTGAAAAAATATTCTTTAAAAAATCCACGCCGTGTTGTTCGTTAAAAAAATATTCTTTAAAAAATCCACGCCTTGTGTTGGTCCCTGAAAAAATATTCTTTAAAAAATCCACGCCTTGTGTTGGTCCCTGAAAAATATTTTTTAAAAAATCCATGCCTTGTGTTGTTCGTTGAAAAAATAGTCTTTAAAAAATCCACGCCTTGTGTTGGTCCCTAAAAAAATATTCTTTAAAAAATCCACGCCTTGTGTTGGTCCCTAAAAAAATATTCTTTAAAAAATCCATGCCTTGTGTTGTTCGTTGAAAAAATGCCTTGTGTTGGTCCCTGAAAAAATATTCTTTAAAAAATCCACGCCTTGTGTTGGTCCCTGAAAAATATTCTTTAAAAAATCCACGCCTTGTGTTGGTCCCTGAAAAATATTCTTTAAAAAATCCACGCCGTGTCGTTCGTTGAAAAATATTCTTTAAAAAATCCACGCCGTGTCGTTCGTTGAAAAATATTCTTTAAAAAATCCACGCCTTGTGTTGGTCCCTGAAAAATATTCTTTAAAAAATCCACGCCTTGTGTTGGTCCCTGAAAAATATTCTTTAAAAAATCCACGCCTTGTGTTGGTCCCTGAAAAATATTCTTTAAAAAATCCACGCCTGGTGTTGGTCCCTGAAAAAATATTCTTTAAAAAATCCACGCCTTGTGTTGGTCTCTAAAAAAATATTCTTTAAAAAATCCACGCCTTGTGTTGGTCCCTGAAAAAATATTCTTTAAAAAATCCACGCCTTGTGTTGGTCCCTGAAAAATATTCTTTAAAAAATCCACGCCTTGTGTTGGTCCCTGAAAAAATATTCTTTAAAAAATCCACGCCGTGTCGTTCGTTGAAAAAATATTCTTTAAAAAATCCACGCCTTGTGTTGGTCCCTGAAAAAATATTCTTTAAAAAATCCACGCTTTATATCAGTGTAGGACCTTTGGAAAATTATTCTTTAAAAAATCCACGCCTTATGTTGGTCCTTGAAAAATATTCTTTAAAAAATCTACGTCTTGTGTTGGTCCCTGAAAAAATATTCTTTAAAAAATCCACGCCTTATTTTGGTCCTTGAAACAATATTCTTAAAAAAATCAGCGCCGTATTTTGGTCCTTGAAAAAATATTCTTTAAAAAATCCACGACTTGTGTTGGTTGGTAAAAAATGTTCGTTAAAAAATCCACACCTTGTTATCCCTTCTGTTGGTCCTTTAAAATATCCTTACAGCTCACTTTACCCTTCAAAATTTATTTTGTTTTTCAAATCTAAATAACCTTCACCAACAATTTCTTAATCCCTTCGCTGATAGGTGTTACAACATTTCCAATGAATAAAACTCGTTTCCCCCATAGTTGGGAACATTCTAAACTTGAACTCGAATGCAAAGACCACACAAATCTCCAAAGTGTTTTTTTTATATTAATCTCTAATGGCGCAAACCCACACATACTCACTCATGTGGCTTGTTACCTGTTTCCTATTTACATTGGGGGGCTTCCCCCTATTTTGTTACACTTTGACTCTGAGGTGTAACCCCCCGATTAAGAGTTGATGTAAACTTAACATGTTAACATTGAACCAGAGAGAGAATGAGATTGAAAGTGTATTTAAACAAACTGCTTCAACTAATTAATTTAACAGATTTCAACACACATACATCATACAAGTGTAGCCAGCAACAACAACTACTACAATGTTTCAAATCTTTTGCTCTATTCAAAGTCCTTCCATTCATCGCTCGCTCCCCAGAGAGGTGAACAAATTAACAAGCAAACAATTGTTCTGCTAATAGCACTCAGCTGGCGTTCTAATGTACTTGACATTTTCTGACAATGTCAGATGTGATAGTATTTCCCAACAAAGGGCAATAAATAATAGAAGAGTATTTTTCGAATTTTGTTTAAAGGTAGTCAGTCAGTCGTCAATGGTGTGGGGAAATTTAAAAAAATATTGCTTAGAAGTTCTCGCCCCTTGCTCATGGTTTTTGAAAAAATCTTTAAAATAAATCCGCCCATAAACTACATCGCGTTAACCTTGCAATTTAACTTGAATGAGCGTTGAATGAGCGTCGAAAAAATTCTTTAAAAAATCCACGCCTATAGCTCAGATGGATTTTGGAAAAAAAAATTCTTTAAAAAATCCACGCCTATAGCTCAGATGGATTTTGGAAAAAAAAATTCTTTAAAAAATCCACGCCTATAGCTCAGATGGATTTTGGAAAAAAAAATTCTTTAAAAAATCCACGCCTATAGCTCAGATGGATTTTGGAAAAAAAATTCTTTAAAAAATCCACGCCTATAGCTCAGATGGATTTTGGAAAAAAAATTCTTTAAAAAATCCACGCCTATAGCTCAGATGGTCATTGACAAATATTATTTAAAAAATCCACGCCTATAGCTCAGATGGTCATTGACAAATATTATTTAAAAAATCCACGCCTATAGCTCAGATGGTCCTCGAAAAAAATTCTTTAAAAAATCCACGCCTATAGCTCAGATCATCCTTATAAAAATTATATCAAAAAATCCACGCCTATAGCTCTGATCAGTCCTTGATAAAAATTATTTTAAAAATCCACGCCTATTGTACTGCTGATGCTTGAAAAATATTATTTAAAAAATACACGCCTATAGCTCAGATGGTGCTCGAAAAAAAAATCTTTAAAAAATCCACGCCTATAGCTCAGATGGTGCTCGAAAAAAATTCTTTAAAAAATCCATGCCTATAGCTCAGATGGTGCTCGAAAAATATTCTTTAAAAAATGCACGCCTATAGCTCAGAAGGTGCTCGAAAAAAATTCTTTAAAAAATCCACGCCTATAGCTCAGATGGTGCTCAAAAACAATTTTTCATAAAATCCACGCCTATAGCTCGGATGGTGCTCAAAAAAAATTCTTTAAAAAATCCACGCCTAAAGCTTAGATTGATTTTGGAAAAAATTCTTTAAAAAATCCACGCCTAAAGCTCAGATGGATTTTGGAAAAAAATTCTTTAAAAAATCCACGCCTAAAGCTCAGATGGATTTTGGAAAAAAATTCCCACGCCTAAAGCTCAGATGGTTGTTGGAAAAATATTCTTTAAAAAATCCACGCCTAAAGCTCTTTTGGAAAAAAATTCTTTAAAAAATCCACGCCTATAGCTCAGATTGTGCTCGAAGAAATTTCTTTAAAAAATCCACTCCTATAGCTTAGATGGTGCTCGAAAAAAATTCTTTAAAAAATCCACGCCTATAGCTCAGATGGTGCTCGAAAAAAATTCTTTAAAAAATCCACGCCTATAGCTCAGATGGTGCTCGAAAAAAATTCTTTAAAAAATCCACGCCTATAGCTCAGATGGTGCTCGAAAAAAATTCTTTACAAAATCCATGCCTATAGCTCAGATGGTGCTCGAAAAAAATTCTTTAAAAAATCCACGCCTATAGCTCAGATGGTGCTCGAAAAAAATTCTTTAAAAAATCCACGCCTATAGCTCAGATGGTGCTCAAAAAAAATTCTTTAAAAAATGCACGCCTATAGCTCAGATGGTGCTCGAAAAAAATTCTTTAAAAAATCCACGCCTATAGCTCAGATGATGCTCGAAAAAAATTCTTTAAAAAATCCACGCCTATAGCTCAGATGATGCTCGAAAAAAATTATTTAAAAAATCCACGCCTATAGCTCAGATGGTGCTCAAAAAAAAATTCTTTAAAAAATGCACGCCTATAGCTCAGATGGTGCTCGAAAAAAATTCTTTAAAAAATCCACGCCTATAGCTCAGATGATGCTCGAAAAAAATTCTTTAAAAAATCCACGCCTATAGCTCAGATGGTGCTCGAAAAAAAATTCTTTAAAAAATGCACGCCTATAGCTCAGACGGTGCTCGAAAAAAATTCTTCATAAAATCCACGCCTATAGCTCGGATGGTGCTCAAAAACAATTCTTCATAAAATCCACGCCTATAGCTCGGATGGTGCTCAAAAAAATTCTTTAAAAAATCCACGCCTAAAGCTTAGATGGATTTTGGAAAAAAATTCTTTAAAAAATCCAAGCCTAAAGCTCAGATGGATTTTGGAAAAAAATTCTTTAAAAAATCCACGCCTAAAGCTCAGATGGATTTTGGAAAAAAAATCTTTAAAAAATCCACGCCTAAAGCTCAGATGGATTTTGGAAAAAAATTCTTTAAAAAATCCACGTCTATAGCTCAGATGGATTTTGGAAAAAAATTCTTTAAAAAATCCACGTCTATAGCTCAGATGGATTTTGGAAAAAAAATCTTTAAAAAATCCACGCCTAAAGCTCAGATGGATTTTGGAAAAAAATTCTTTAAAAAATCCACGCCTAAAGCTCAGATGGATTTTGGAAAAAAATTCTTTAAAAAATCCACGCCTATAGCTCAGATGGATTTTGGAAAAAAAAAAATTCTTTAAAAAATCCACGCCTATAGCTCAGATGGATTTTGGAAAAAAATTCTTTAAAAAATCCACGCCTATAGCTCAGATGGATTTTGGAAAAAAATTCTTTAAAAAATCCACGCCTAAAGCTCAGATGGATTTTGGAAAAAAATTCTTTAAAAAATCCACGCCTAAAGCTCAGATGGATTTTGGAAAAAAAATTCTCTAAAAAATCCACGCCTAAAGCTCAGATGGATTTTGGAAAAAAAATTCTCTAAAAAATCCACGCCTAAAGCTCAGATGGATTTTGGAAAAAAATTCTTTAAAAAATCCACGCCTACAGCTCAGATGGTGCTCGAAAAAAATTCTTTAAAAAATCCACGCCTATAGTTCTGATGGTCCTCGTCCTAATAAACCACCTTAATGTTCATGTAGGGAACACTGATACCAATTGCGGATCTTCGTCGTTACTAAAATTCCTAACTATTGTCTTCCTGTGTGACACATGGAGCCACTTGCAACCGACTATCCTCCACAGGATGCACATTGATGTTGCTGATGTCAAAGCGATGGGTATTTTTTAATACAGCTGCATCATTGCATCCACAGCCCGCACACAAGCGTATGAACACATCAACACAGGTACCCTAGACAGGGATGTAAATAAACAAAATTCAACCTAAATGCACTGCAGTTAAAAAAAGAACGAGAAAAATAATAATTCACGTACACCTAGACACGTTAAAGAGTTTTCTAAGAGGGTTCATTTGTTTATTAGAGTGGGGTGGACTTAAGAAAAAATAGAAAAAGGAAATAAAAACTTATATGATTGACATGCTAGAAATTGAAGGAAATATATGATTTCTAAACTGTCTTCGTGTTGGTATCTAGTCTTAGAAGCGACTCATTATTATATGTTTGTAACATCGTTACATCCTCATGTCTTAGATTTAGATTAAAACTCATAGAGATTTCCTTCTTTTAGCATTCTCAATATTAATTTAAATTTCAACGGTCTGCCTGTCTCTGCAAGTGATTAGGGTTTTGCATTAGTCCTGCAGTCATTGCAAGGGTTACGTCAATGGGCCAATGCACTGTATTTTAAAAACAACAACAAAAATAATAATAAAAAACAAAAACGTTAAGGAAAGTACCAAAGTTAGTAAGGGCCGATTATGATATTCCCTACTACACTTTGGGTATAAACAAGGGGTGATTCTAAGAAACCAAAGCCCGAACTTCCCAATAGAATTTAATTAATTATTAAAGAGAAGAGCCAAGACCGGAAAAAGTACGACGATTTCGGTCCAATGTGAAGTTTTGCTCTCTGTTTACATCGACTTGAATTATTGTTAAAAGGTTGTACGGTCAGTACTACTATTACCATGAAGTTGTGCGCCGTGTCCTCGAAGAAAATCGTCAGAAAAGCAGATGATTGTGGAAAATTTAATCTGTGATTTTGCTTTTTTTGCGGGAAATTCGGGGAAAAGAAAAATCCAAATTATTTTTTAATCTCAAATATTCAATACTTCACACCACTGTCCGCCATTCTCATTGCTAATGGATGGAGTGTAGGTGGTCACATTAAGAAAAAACCCTGTGATTGACGTTGCAACGAAAGTAACAGTCAGTCGAACAGCATTCGATGTGTCGACACATTTCATTGTAAACCACACAAATGGAACACTTCAAAATTTGAAAGAAAAAACAACAAAATGCATTACATCCTCCCTCTCCCTTCTACTCTACTCTACTCATTTTTGGTTGACGTCAACACATTTCTCTCACTTTTTAGTGAATGTCGTCGACTGGAAGGCGACATGCATCGCAGACATTTGAATGACATATTCACTTGTTATTTGTGTAGGTGTGTGTGTGGAGATGTAACCGTTGTATTGTGTTTTACTGTACAGACTAGTAATTAAACCAGTAAGGAAGGTAGTAAAGTCGGACTGGGCCGACTATATGATACCCTTCACCACTTTGAATATATTCTACATAGGTATCCTAACAATTGCATGGGTATGTTCCCTCTTTCTCCAACCTATCCAAACTTTAATTTCATTCGAGCAGATTTAAAGCCGCCTGCGTAAAATGGGGAAAATTTATCGAAAACAATTTAAAGCAAAATTGATACACGCTATTCGGTACATCGCGTTGTTAAAAATATAATCTATATGTGGGAGCTATATCTAAATCTGAACCGATTTTCATGAAAGTTAACTTAATTCAGTACGCTATGCCAAATTTTGTGCAAATCGAAGGATATATATATAGGGACCTTGGTGCAACATTTATATAAAATCGGACGAAAATATATATGGGAGATATGTCAAAATTTCAACCGATTTTCCCGAAACTCACCACTCATCATTCTAGAATCAATTCAGTACGCTATGCCAAATTTCGTCGAAATCGAAGGATATAAAGGGACTTTGGTGCACTATTTACCTAAAATCGGACGAAAATATATATGAGAGTTATATCTAAATCTCAACCGATTTTCACGAAACTTTTGCACACATCATTCTAGACCTAATTCATTACCCTGTGCCAAATTTCGTGCAAATTGAAAGATATATAGGGACTTTGGTGCACCATTTACCTTAAATCGGACGAAAATATATATGGGAGCTATATCAAAATCTGAACCGATTTTCACGAAACTTCGCACACATCATTCTAGACCTAATTCATTACTCTGTACCAAATTTCGCGCAAATCGAAAGGTATATAGGGACCGTTTACATTAAATCGGACGAATATATATATGGGAGCTATATCTAATATATCTTGCATGTAGGATGGGTTCTGCCCAATGAAGACGCCTATTGTTTTTGGTAAAGATCGGTTAATATTTAGCGGATGAAATGGACCAAATACTTAATTTTTATCGGTTTTTCTAGTCGTTCCAGAGGACGTAATTATGACCCAAACATCGCGAATTTTTACATAGAGAAGGGGATCGGGCCAAAGAATAACCATAAGAATAATGATAAGGATTGTTCAATATTTAGCGGGTCAAATGGACCATGACTTTTTTTAATAACGACAAAATTTGTACTCTATAGCGTAGAGATTTTCCCCTGAAGCATATAGACCCGAGAAGTTGATAGTATATCCTAGAGGAGTGGTTGACCTTTAAATCGATATCAATTATATGGTCGTATGTACACAGATGTGAGAGTTACACTTAAATATTTACAGGTGCTTATGCATTCAAATATTATTTAGTAACCCTTTACCACACTAGAGGGCGGAAATATAGCGCTGATTGCTTTAAAATGTTCCATGCAGTTCCAATTATGCTCAAGGATAACGCCTACAATTTTCAGTGCCGATCAGATAATTATATTGCGATGAAGTGGACCGAAAATTTAATTTTTTGTGTTTTTCGAGTCGAGGAAAGGGAATCTGGATAAGTAATTAGAAGGGCTGTACTGAACATTAGTTATAATTGTCGGTCTCTAGTTGGTCCAGATGGTTCAAATATCGCAAAATCCGCTCACTGGTTTTTAAAATATTTTTTTCAAGGCTTAGGTTTTTTAAATATTTTTTTCTGAGGTCTACCTGAGGCGTAGTTTTGAAATAATGTTTTCTGAGCTTAATTCAGGGCGTAGATTTTTTTAAATAATTTATTCAAGGCGTACATTTTTTTTAAATAATTTATTCAAGGCGAGGATTTTTTTAAATAATTTATTCATGGTGTAGATTTTTTTTAAATTTATTCAAGGCGTAGATTTTTTTAAAAATTTATTCAAGGCGTAGATTTTTTTTTCAATTTTTTCAAGGCGTAAATTTTTTTAAATAATGTTTTCTGAGCTTGATTCAAGGCGTAGATTTTTTAAATTAATTATTTCTGAGCTGGATTCAAGGCGTAGATTTTTTTTAAAAATTTATTCAAGGCGTAAATTTTTTTTAAATAATGTTTTCTGAGTTTAATTCAAGGCGTAGATTTTTTTAAATAATTTTTTCTGAGCTTGATTCAAGGCGTAGATTTTTTTTTTAAATTTATTCAAGGCGTAGATTTTTTTAAAAATTTATTCAAGGCGTAGATTTTTTAAATAATTTTTTCTGAGCTTGATTCAAGGCGTAGATTTTTTTTAAATAATTTTTTCTGAGCTTGATTCAAGGCGTAGATTTTTTAAATAATTTTTTCTGAGCTTGATTCAAGGCGTAGATTTTTTTCAAATAATTTTTTCTGAGCTTGATTCAAGGCGTAGATTTTTTTTAAATAATGTTTTTTGAGCTTGATTCAAGGCGTAGATTTTTTAAAATAATTTTTTCTGAGCTTGATTCAAGGCGTAGATTTTTTTCAATAATTTTTTCTGAGCTTGATTCAAGGCGTAGTTTTTTTAAAATAATTTTTCTGAGTTTGATTCAAGGCGTAGATTTTTTTAAAATACTTTTTTCTGAGCTTGATTCAAGTAGTTATTTTTTAATTTAATTCATTAAATTAAAGAATCAATTGCTTGTCATTGAAAGTCTTTAAGGATATCGTTTTTCTATTTCCGAGAATAATTTCAATTATTATTTACACGCCCTTTATTTATATATTAGTCATGCTTAGGGAGGGGAGGACGAAGTTTTCAAAGGGGTTTCCTTCCACCCATTAAAAGTCAATACATTTTCATTTAATTCAACTTTATGTTTATACTTCGTATTCCACTTAGCATTTTCCATTTCTATTTCCGTTTGTGTGTGTGCGTATTATTATGGTGGTTCGATACAGTGATCGGAAATCCTTTAATTTTGAAAAAAAAATTGAAAAAATGATTTCAAATGGAAGGTCGCACAAATAGAAATGGTACTTGAAGTAAAATTATAGAGTTTTCCTGCTTGCCCTAAATTTGGTTTCTAAAAGCGATAATCGTATCAAAGTGGCTCCTTATTAGCCTGAAGACTGATTTCAATTCCTAATATTTGTTACCCGAACACTGTGTGTTTTTGCTGCTTAGCCTCGCATTCGTAGAAATTATTACAAACAATAGAAAACAACAACAACATCAACTCCAACTACACAGACACTATAAATTACAATTGCGGAATGAAATAAGAAAACCGAATAAAAACAAAAACAAACAACCCACCAAACAAACGGAAGAACGAATGAGCGAACAGCCATCCAAACAACCACATGCAGAGAGATTTCTCTTTAAGCAAAGCAAGATTCAAATCAGGCTAATCATAATAATAACATGGCCAATTTAACATAATTGCTTTGAAATACAACAAAGGAGAACCGACAATGAATTGAAAAGAAAAGACAACCACTGGAACCCTACAGCAGAAGATAAAACCACAAGAAGCCATCACAAAGCAAAACTAGCGACTTTCATAAATTAGGAGTAGAAAAAAAAACAAAAAGAAGGGGTTTGGGAGCAATTGTCGTAGTGGAGAGTGGGAGGTGGTGATTTTGGAGGGGATGATGTTGGTGATAGCGACTGCGAGAGCAGGAAACAAATCAGCGTTTCTTTGGCTTTCGCCTTTCTTTAAGTACCTCTTTGTGAATAGGAAGACGAAGTGTGTCGAGGCTTCATTCGTTTGACCTAAGACCAGATGGAGAAGATGCTGGGGGTGGGCTGATATTTATTGTATTGTGGTGTCTGTCCTTTGGCATTTGCAAAATTAAATAGAAGTGTTGCAAATGAAATTCTTAAATTTACAATTTAATTCAATGACAAGAAATATTTCGAATATTTCGAAAATATGCGAAATATTTAGGTAGGTAGCACTTGACATGGTAATCAAGAGGTAAATAGGTATTGCCGGATGCTAGAGGAAGAGTACATTCTATTATAGACTATTTTTAAGGACAAACAAAGGCATGGATTTTTTTAAAAATATTTTTTCAAGGATTAATAGAGACGTGGATTATTTTAAGAATATTTTTGAAAAGAACCACAAGACGTAGATTTTTATACCCTACACGACTATGTTGTCAGGGTATTATAGCTTTTTTGCAGACCAAAAGTTTGTAACGCCGCGAAATATTGGTCCTAGACCCTCCTTTAAGTATACAGATCGTCATATCTCGGCTAGCTGAGTCGATCTAGACATGTGTGTCCGTCTGTCCATTATAATTTTTAAACACTATACTATACTACTATTGTTTTTGGTAAAGATCGGATTATATTTAGGGGATGAAAAGGACCAAACACTTAATTTTTGTCCGTTTTTCTGGTCGCTCCAGAGGCCGTAATTATGGCCTGAACGTCGAAATTTTGCAATGGAGAAAGGGATCGGGCTAAAGAATAAGCATGCCTGTTTTGATAAAGATAGGTCAATATTTAGCGGGTCAAATGGACCCTGATTTTTGTGTGAAAAATTACAAAACTTGTATTCTATGGCGTATATATTTAATCCTTAAGCACATAGTCCCGAGAAGTTGATAGTATATCCAAGAGGAGTGGTTGACCTTTAAATTGATACCAATTATATTGTCGTATGTACTCAGATGTGGGAGTTGCACTTAAATATTTACAGGTGCTTACGTATTCAGATATTATTTAGTAACCCATTAAAACACTAGAGGACGTAAATATAGCGCTGTCCGCTTTGGACAGTGGGTTATTTTCCATGAGGATCCAAGTATGGTCAAGGACAACGCTTATAATTTTCGATGATAATCAGATAATAATTTTGGGATGAAGTGGACCGAAAACTTAATTTTTTGTGTTTTTCAGGTCGGTCTATAGCCACAGTTGAAAGCTGAACGTCACAAAACAACCCACGGTGAAGGGAATCTGCACAAGTAATTAGAATTACTGAATATTAGTAATATTTATTGACCTCTAGACGGTCAAGAGGGTGCAAATATCGCGAAATATTGCTCAAGCTCAGAATATAGAACCACAGAATGTTATATTTTCGTGGAAGTTGTGTAGGGTATCATATGGTCGGCCCCGTCCGACTATACTGCTCCGCTCACTGGTTTAAGAATATTTTTGAAAAGAACCACAATAAGGCATGGATTTTTAAAGAATGGTTTTCCCTTCTGCGGGAACCATCAGTAGGCTCGTTTTTATATGCCTTTTGAGCTGGGGCATTCTCATTCATTCGCACAACATGGCCTAGCCACCGTAGTCGCTGCAACTCAATACGACTGACTATGTCGATGTCCGCGTATAAATTGTAAAGCTTGTGGTTCATTCGACGCCATTATAAACCGTCGATGCAGATCGGCCCGTATATCTTTCGGAGAAGTTTTCTTTCTAACACTCCAAGAGCTGCCTCATCTGCTTGCTTCAGATCCATATAATAGCGAGTAGTATCAGCGTCTTGTAGAGTGTGAGTTTGGTCTGGCGGGAGGTGGCCTTGTTTCTAAACTGCTTACTTAGACCATAGTAGCATTTGTTGGCCATCACAATCCTTCTCCGAATTTCAAAACTGATGTCATTTCTTTTATATATGGCGGTACCAAGGTATACAAAACCTTTAACTACCTCGAAGCTGTAAATCTCAAGTTCCAAAGTCGGTCCGAGTCTACTGGACGTTTGCGCGTTGATACCATCAGCTTGGTCTTCTCGCCGTTTACTGCCAGACCCACTTTGGCAGACTCTTTTTCAATTTGTTCAAAGGTGGCTGTTACCGTTCGCAATGTTCGACCCGTTATATCGATGTCATCGGCGTAGGCGATCAACATGCGTTTTTGGTGTACATAGTGCCATTTCTGTTCACCTTTACGTCTCGTATGACCTTTTCCAGCAGGATGTTAAAAAGATCACACGACAAAATGTCACCTTGTCTGAATCCTCGTTCGGTATTAAATGGCTCCGATGGGTCCTTTCCCACTTTAACTGCTGATCTTGTGCCAGTTAAAGTTATCCTGCATAGCCGTATGAATTTTGCAGGAATGCCAAACGCAGACATGGCTTTATACACCTCTGAACGGACTGTCGAATGCGGCTTTATAGTCGAAAAATAGGTGAAATGTGTCGATGTGTTTTCGTGGGTCTTTTCCAGGATTTGGCGCAGAGTGAAAATCTGGTCAATGGCGGATTTGCCAGGTCTTAAGCCGCATAGCTATGGTCCAATAATGTCATTGACCATTGGCTTCACACAGTTCACACAGCACACTGGATAGCACTTTATATGCGATGGGAAGAAGGCTAATTCCTCCATAGTTGGCACATATAGTCTTATCTCCTTTTTTGTCCATGGGACACAGTATGCTGAGGTTCCAATCATTGGGCATGCATTCCTCTAGCCAAATTGTACTAATCAGCTGGTGCATGCTCCTGACCAGCATCTGGCCACCAGTCTTGAATAGTTCGGCTGGTAACCCATCGGCTCCTGCTGCTTTATTGTTCTTGAGCCGATTGTTTTTATGACCTCATCTTGGCTAGGTGGTATACACTCTATACCATAATCTCTTATTGGTTATGGGGCTGGCTTTTGAAAATGGTTCTGGGCTGGCTTTTGAAAATGCTCCTTTTAGATCCTCAATACGCTGCCTGTATCTGTCACCAGGTTTCCTTCTTTATCTCTACGGGAGGACATGCCTGCACCAAAACCTTCGGTTTGGTGTTTTACTCGTTGGTATAATTTCCGGACTTCATTCTGAATCCTGTACATCTCGATTTGCTCTCGCTCACGTTTTTCTTGTTCTTTCTTCTTTTTTCTGAAAACACGTTTCTCCTCTCTCCTTTTCTCCCGATAATTCTCCATCACGTTACGTGTTGCTACTGTCTGCAGGGTTGCCCTATACGCTGCGTTTTTCACATCAGTAGCATTACGACACTCCTGATCGCACCATGGGTTTCTTGGTGGGGGTTTTTGGTACCCAAGTGTTGCTTTCGCTGCAGTTTGTAGGGAGTGGGCAATTCTTTTGCCATTGTGCTTCTATTGTATTATCGGAACAAGAATTGCTTTCTTCAAGCAGGTGGGTAAGTTGAGCGGAGTAGGCCTGTTGTATTTGCAGCTTTTCGACGTCGAGTTTTCGTGTTGTGTTAGATCGCACCTTTGCTGCTACATTAAGACGGGTACGTACCTTGGCTGCCACAAGGTAATGGTCCGAATCGATATTCGCTCCTCGGATCGATCGGACGTCTAAAACACTGGATGAATGACTTCCGTCTATCACAACATGATCAATTTGATTTCTCGTTGCTTGATCCAGAGAAATTCAGGAGGCATTGTGTATATCGAGATGCTTGAATCTGGTGCTGCTAACTACCATATTTTTTGCTGCCGCGAAGTCAATCAACCTCATGCCGTTGTCGGATGTTTCTTCATGAATACTGAATTTTCCGACGCTTGGGCCAAAGATATTTTCCCATCCGATTTTTGCATTAAAATCTCCTAGCAGAATTTTAATGTCATGGCCAGGGCATCGATCCCATGCTGTTTCTAGGCGCTCCTAAAATATGTCTTTTGTCTGTTCATCTTTATCTTCGGTCAGAGCATGGGCGCAAATGAGACTGATGTAGAGGAACTTCGCTTTTATACGGATTATTGCATTTCGCTCATCTACTGGAGTGAATCTGGAGACAAGGTCTTTATTGTTAACCATAAATCCGCAGCCAAATTCATGTCTCGTTTCATGGCATCTATAATACAGGGTGTAATAGTCTCATTTACTTACGCCTGTCCCTCAATGTCCACAATTGAGATGCAAGAGGGACCAAGATAAGCCTGGACTTTGCCATGTTATAGCCGATAAGAGCCGTTGCTTCGTATCTATCATTCCCTACGCCACCCATTAAAATCTCCTTTGCATTAAAATCTCCTAGCAGAATTTTAATGTCATGGCCAGGGCAAGGATCATTACAAGCCGTGGATTGTTTAAAAACATTTTTTCAAGGACTTGAAGAACCGATATTTTCTCAGTTACTGAAGAGGCGATGATAAAGAGGATTTTTTAAAGAGGATTTTTTTTTAAATATTTTTCATTATCAAAAAGCGAAGCATTTGCAAACAAAAAATGTTTTAATTTATTTTCTGAAACTTTTTTTTAAATATAAACTGGTTGGTATGTTATAAGAACCACACTACCAAAAAAAAGTTAATTTAAACTGTACACAGTAGCGTTTTTTGTGCTAGTAGTTTATTAACACACCATTGAATATTTACCAGTTCAATTAAAAAGTTGTTGTTTTTGTGATGTTCAACAAAATTATCAACAAACCATTTGAATATAGTAATTAAGCTGTGGTTGGAAAAGAAATATTAAAAAAATACTAAATATAAAATATATATTGAAATATAGCTACTCTCTTAGAGAACATTTTTCCGATTTTTCAGTGAAATTAAGTCTAATAGAATTATTAAAAAACTTTTTTTATAATCAATAACCAGACTCTCTGTCTCCCTCATCTTGTCAATGTTGTCTAGTAAATGCCACTCATAGTCCACTTCAACTTCCTTGGGGACCTCGACAACAGTTACTTTGTAAAGCAATTCTCTTCTGAACAATC